>NC_137891.1:121698902-121972378 GCF_963455335.1 Martes martes
ACTGATAAACCTTTAGCCAGACTCTCAAGAAAAAAAGAGAGGAACCAAACAAACAAAATCAAAAATGAAAGAGAAGTTACAACTTGTACCACAGACAAAAGGGTCCAAGGAGACAACTATGAACAATTATATGTCAAGAGATGGGACAACCTAGAAGACATGGATAAATTCCTAGACACATACAATCTTCCAAAACTGAATCAATCAAAAACTGAATCAAGAAGAAATAGAAAATCTGAACAGACTAATTAGTAGTTATGAATTTGTATCAGTAATAAAAAACTCCCAATCAACAAAAGTCCAGGACCAGATGCCTTCACAGGTAAATTCAACCAAACATGTAAAGAAGACTTAATATATATCCTTCTCAAACTATTGCAAAAAACTGAAAGGCCACCACAAAAAAGAAAATTACAGGCCAATATCCCTGATGAACATTGATGTAAAAATCCTCAACAAATATTAACAAACCAAATTCAACAATACATTAAATGGATCATCACCCTTATCAAGTGGGATTTACCCCAGGGATGCAAGGGATGGTTCAATATCCACAAATCAATCAATATGATAAACTAGAAACAAAGTGAAGGAATAAAACTCATATGATCATATCAATAGATGCAGAATAGCATTTGCTAAAATTCAACATCCATTATGATAAAAACTCAACATAGGGGTTATAGAGAGAACATACCTCAACAAATTAATAAGTATAATGGAATATTATTCAGCCATAAAAAAGAATGGATCTTGCCATTGTGACAACTTGGATGGTCCTGGAAGGTATTATGTTAAGTGAAATAAGTCAGATAAAGACAAATACCATATGATTTCACTTATATGTGAAAAATAAAAAATAAAATAAATTAACAGCAAAATTAAAAAGTCCCAAACAAAAATAGACTCATAGATACAAATAATCTGTGGCTGCCAGAGGGAAAGTGAGTGTTGGGATGGGCAAATGGCAGAAGGGGATTAAAAGGCATAAACTTCCAGTTTCAAAATAAATAGGACAAGGGATACAATGTATAGCAGAAAGAATGTACCTAATAATCTGTAACAATGTATATTGTATGATGATACATAGCTAGATTTATCATGGTGATCATTTTGTAATACACATAAATATCGAATCATTATGTTGTATACCTGAAACTAATATATTGTAAGTCAACTACACTTTGATAATAATAATAAAAGATTATAGGTTTCTTATTATCAAATTATAATCAACTTCAATAGACAAAAGCAGCATTCATGTTTCTTTCTGAGACAGCTTCTCTACCTTGTGCCTCACATTAGGCTGCTCTAAGACAATGAATGTCCTTATTTCAATAAATCCCAACTTTCTTAAGTTGAGAGTGACCACAAGACACACACTTAAAATAAACCTTTTAGTCAGGTTAAAGGTCTATAAGGCATCACTTTAAATCTCTATGTCTTAGTAAAGGAGCTTACAGCATTTTAAATTTTATCAAAAGAGGATAAGAAAAGATCAAGATATAAATAAGAATTACCAAAATAATAACAGCAACAATAAAAATAACTGTATGCATCGCTCTGAAACCTTCACTCTTATACCTCGAAATCTACAGAGAATTCTCTTTTATTAAGTAATAATTATCTTGTAGGCCAATTTATATTTATTTATATGTGTATTTATATTTATTTATATATGTATATAATGTATTTATATAGATTTATTTCCTGTTAGAATTTGATGCTAAATTCTTATTAGGATATTTGTGAATTTGGTAAAGAGATTCTATACTATATGACTTCCTTGCCATGTAAAAAGTGCTAATTTTATGCTCAAAAAAGTAACTAGCTTTAGCATAGGTTTTCTGGTTCAATCATTGCTCTACCTTTTATTTTGAGGCTCTTGTTTATTTTTAAAATTTTGTTTTAAAGGTAATATGTTTTATGTAGATATCTTCTATGGCAAAACACCTGAAATCTTTTGGTGTGATAATGGGGTGGGGCAGACTTGAAGAGGTGGCAGGAGTAATCAATAAATACATGGAAGATCGAAAAGAAAACAGGAGTTTCATTCTTAGCTTAGGAAAATGAAAGCAGCTGACCACCCCAAACCCACCCCAGGGTTAAAAAAAAAAAAAATGCCAGTGATAATCACTTTTGGGTCAACTTGGCTAGGGTACAGTATCTAAATAATTATCCAGTCAAACACTAATCTAGGTGTTGCTATAGAGGTGTTTTTTAGATGTGATTAAAGCCTATAATCAGTTTACTTAAAGTAAAAAAGATTATCCTAGATCATCTGGGTCTGATTCAATCAGCTGAAAAGTCTTTATAGCAGAACTAAAGCTTCCTTGAAGAAATTCAGCCTGTGGACTGCAGCTTCAGCCCAGCCAAGAATTCCAGCTTGCCCTTCCTAAATGCCTATGGATTTTAAACTTGCCCTTTGGACTTGCCTAGTCAGCTCCCACAATAAGTTAAGTCAATTGCTTGCAATGTATCTCTTAATACATATCCCACTGATTCTGTTTCTCTGGTGTATCCCTGACTGATATATTGCCTTACAGAGTAATGAGTTTTCTGTCAATAGAAAGATGATTACAAAAGTGAAATGTGAATGAAGAAAAAAACCAAATTTTTAGAGAAGTGGCCAATATAGTGTGGTGGTTAGGACAGACTCTAGAGTTAGATTTCCTGGGTTCAAATTCTAACTTCACTGCTTACTAACAATATAACTTTGGACAAGTTACCTAACCTTTCTGGGCCTAAATTTCCTCTTGTATAAAATAAGAGAAATTGTTGTTCCTAACTCAAAAGGTTGTGAAGATTAAATGAGTTATTATACATGCAGTGCTATCAGTGTCTGGCAGTAGGAAAAATTAAGTAATTTCTAAAAAGGTGATATGTAGATAGAGCTTTAAGAGGCCCTTGAATTCTAGGACAGTTTCAAATGCACAATTTTTAAAAGAAAACATCACCATCATGTTAGGGGAGCAGTGTAACACAAGGGCCTTGAATTAGACCACGTAAGTCTGTGTCACCCTCAGCTCTGCCACTTAACTAGCTGTGTGTTTAACTTCTATAACCTTGGTTTCTTACTAGAAAAAAAGATAATAGTATCTACCACACAGGGTTATGAGAAATAAATGACTTAAGCTGCTTCATGTAATTTTTAAAGTTTTGATAGATATCTCTAAAATTTCCCTCTGAATTTTTATCTTTTTATTCTTGATGATCTTGAAATTATGAATATACTTATATTTGTTAATTATAATTGTTAATATAATAGTTAATAAGTCAACTACTGGTAACCTAATATAACAGTACTCTACTAAATTAATTTGCAGTTTCTAATTGTTCACTGACTGGTAATTCAGACAACTTGTTAAAAAATGTGCCCAATCTATAGACAGTAGTCAAGGATTTCTCTCAAAAACTATAGCTACTATTTATGACCATCTTCCTGGTCCCAAGAGAAACACAGCATATATGATTTCTAAACCTCACAAGTTAGCATTATGTCCATTTTGCAGATTAGGAAAGATTTTGAAAGTAACTGTGCGAGCTGATATAAGTATGCTAAACATCTATTATTGTTTCTTTGAGAACACTTCTACTACTTTATGGATTTCAGTGTGATACAGACACCAGGTTAATAATGTTAAATGCCCAAATAAGTAATTTCTAAACACCAAAGTAGCTAGCTTCTAAATTATCATAGAATATTCAGTTAATTTATTTAAAAGTGGGGAGAGGGCATGTAATTCAATTCCTTTCTCAATTAGAAGACTTTATATTTGCAGTTAATAAAAGCTCTATCTTCACAGAGAATAAAAATCTGTTCCCATTTAACTATGAAAGTATGAATATTTTTAAATCAAGAAGAGATACAAATTTAAACTGAAGTATATGTATACAGAACATATAAACCAACGTGATACTACTTTGTTTTGGTTATACACCATAAATTGAAAATTCATACTGTTAAAATACATTCACTATATTTTCTTTTTATCCAGAAATTACATTGTTAAAAAGCAAATTTTTAAGTACTTTGCTAAATTTTTAATAGAATTTTTAAACAGGCATTGTCCATATGTTATATTTAATGCTACAATAAAATTGGGCTACTTGTAGTTCATTTAATATATATGTTAGTTGAATGTGTATATACTCCAACTTTTTATATTTAATATCTATATTTAGATATGTACTTAATATGTACATTCCCACTCTACAATACCTTAGATACTTAAGTCAAAGATTATACCCTAGATTCATTTCATTCTATCCTCTTTCTGACAACCACCCACCTATTTAGCTCTCTCCCTTTAATATGTAATTTCAACAATCTTCAGACCTTAACAAGACCCTAGTCCTTTTCACTATACTTCATACTTTAACATTCTTTTTCCTCCTTAAAAAGCATAAATTGCAAGCCTAAGCATTATAATCACCTCTCTGCATACATACACTTCCAGACCACTCTCTTTTTAACATTTTTTTATGTTTTTATGTTGTTACACACTTAAGTGCTTATAAGGCAGACTGCAACTTTCAAACAAATTGTATTTTAAAAGTTGAACTGTGTTAAATACAAGTTATGTTATCTGCACAATAACTGTAAATATCTATACTATAGAAAGAGAAAACAAAGAGTATTCTTTAAATACTATTCTCAGGTTTTATCAACACACATTTAAATTACCTATAAATCAAAGGCCAGTTCACTTTACTAGGTAAGAGAGGAAGAAGGGAGACAATGTAGAGTCAAGCAAAACAGAAAGGTAAAGAAAAAGGGGTGTAATTTAAAAACAAGTGAGGGACACCTGGGTGTCTCAGACAGTTAAGTGTCTGCCTTCAGCTTGGGTCATGATCCCAGGGTCCTGGGATAGTCCTATAAGGGCTCCTTGCTCAGCGGGGAGCTTGCTTCTCCCTCTGCCTGTGCGTGCGCACGCTCTCTCTCTCTGACAAATACAAATAAAATCTTAAAAAAAAAAAAAAAGAAAAGCAGGTTGAAAATAAAAGAGAAGATGCAATAGCATAAGGCCCTTAGGATCCAAAATAATGATGGAAGGATTGGCCTTGTAAAGGAAGGTGTATCAGCCAACAGTCGTTTTTGAAACAGGTCAAAAAAGTTATTTCAAGTCCTCCCATCGAAGGGGGGAATTTAATTCACCTTCCTTCAAATATGGACTCCTCTAAGTGACTTACTACTAATAAATAGAGGGCCACAAAAATGACACTGTTTGACTTCAGAGGCTAGGTCATAAAAAGTGATACAGCTTCCACCTAGATCTCTCCCATTTCCTTAGAACTCAGCCACCATAAGAAAGCCCAAGCCACACGTAGAGGCCACGTGTAGATGTTCCAGCTGGAAGTCCCAGATAATGTTCCAACTACCTACAGCCAGCACAAGAAAATGGGAATGAGCAAGTCTTTTGGTGATTCTAGACCCTAGCCTTTAAGCAGAGCTAGTTGCTATCAAAGCAGAGATGAGGTATCCTTGTAGAGCTCTGCCGAAACTGTACTTTCCGAAGCAAAATAAATGTTATCATTGCTTTAAGCCACTAAATGAAGGAGTGATATGTGATGTAACAACAGATAAATGGAACAGACAATTCTTCTATCAAAACAAAATAACAAAATAAATTAAGTTAAAATCTAGCATGTGTGCATGTTTGATAGAAAGAAGGTGAAGGGATTCTTGTCTGATATATTTTATTTTCTTTGTGAGATCTGAGGTAAGATCATCTCTTAAAATGAGAGTGACACTGAAGATTCAAAAGGGTGAAGAGAATAAAATAGAAATTATAAAGAATGGGACAGTGTTGATCAGAGAAATATGGCAGAATTTTCAAATCATGCTGACAGTCTATTTGAGGCTGAATTCATATTGCCCTTTTACATGGTTTTCTCTAGTGGTTTTTTAGCTCTTAGCTGAAAGCACTGAGAAAGTTGAGTTTATCAGTTAGAGTTCTGTCAGAAAGATGTGATAAAAAGATAAAAGTGTAACGGATCTTGGGGACCATGTAGTCCTTTCCTTTAAGAAGGAAAACGAAGAAGTGAGAGACATGATGGATGAATGGATGAAAGATTCTGATGAAGAATAACAGTAAGAATATTTAAAGAGCAAAGAAAAAGGAGAGGATGTTGTGATCAGAAAATGGTATGTGTACATTAATGATTCTTGAGCAGTTAAAAAATCAAGTCAATAGAAGGGGATAGGAAATAATGTGGTCAAGGAACTGAAATGCAATGGTAAGAAATGGGTCATCCACATAGAATTTGAAGCCACCTAGGATAAATGCAGGGCTTAGAGTATAGAGAAAGATTGTGAGCCAGGTGTCAAAGTTTTTGATGAACAAAGAGAACTGAAAAAGAGACTAGTAAATGAAAGCAACAAAGATGGGAACACAGTAGTACAGCTTAATAGTAGAGGCTGTGTCTTGGTCCTGTTTGGGCTGCTATAACAAAATATCATAGATGGAGTGACTTATAAACAAAAGAAATTTATTTCTTACAATTCTGAAGACTGAAAGTTCAAGATTATGGTGCCAGCAGATTGTCTGGTAAAAGCCCCTTCTTCACTGACCACCATCTTCTCACCGTAATCTGATCTGGCAGAGGGGGCAAGGGAGCTCTCTTGGGCCTCTCTTATAGGGGAGCTAACCTCATTCATTAGGGGCCTCATGGGGCAGAGACCTCAAGATCTAATCACCTCTAAAAGGTTGCACCTTCTAATATTATCACCTTGGGGGGTTGTATTTCAACATACGAATTTTGGGGGGACACAAACATTCAGACTATAGCAGGGCTCAAATGAGCAGGAATTTTTTTTTTTTTTTTAAGATTTTGTTTATTTGACACAGAGAGAGATCACAAGTAGGCATAGAGGCAGGCAGGGTAGGGGGGAGTGGGAGAGCAGGCTCCCTACTGAGCAGAGAGCCCAATGCAGGGCTCAATCCCAGGACCCTGGGATCACGACCTGAGCTAAAGGCAGAGGCTTAACTCACTAAGCCACCCAGGTGCCCCATGAGCAGGAATTTTTTAAGAAGTTGGGAGCCTAAGAGTTTTTCCTAATCCAATGTCTTTCTACCTGAAGCCTGATACCAATCTCGCCATACCAACTAAAAGTAATATAATTTTGGGGCGCCTGGGTGTCTCAGCAGGTTAAAGCCTCTGCCTTCGGCTCAGGTCATGGTCCCAGGGTCCTGGGATCAAGCCCCGCATCGGGCTCTCTGCTCAGCGGGGAGCCTGCTTCCTCCTCTCTCTGCCTGCCTCTCTTCCTGCTTGTGATCTCTCTCTCTCTCTCTCTCTCTGTCAAATAAATAAATAAAATCTTTAAAAAAAAGTAATATAATTTTGACATATAAATGTCAAATTACTATATGCTAAGAAAGAGAGAAAGAGGCATCCTCCTATCAAGAAAATCAACTAACTGGTCCAAATAGTCCATATTTTGCAGAGAAAGCACCTGCCAACTGAGGGGAAAGATGGAGAGTAAAAACTTCTACAAGAGGCTTGAATTTTTTTTATCCATTTAACTATCCATGATTTTAGTTTCCACTATGAGCTAGGAACTGTGCCAAATTTTAGGTGTTAAAACACTAAACAAGATGGATACTATCTCTGCCCTTAGAGATCACAATGCACAGTCAGAGAAACAGCTGACAAATCAATACTAGTATAAGTGCTACAATCACAAACATAAACATCTCCAAAATGGACTCAAAGCCAGTTTCTATTTCAGTCAGTTAGTCTATCTCCCAAGATGATCTCAGAAATTCTATACTTATTCTCATATAAACTCCTATGTTGTATTTTCACTCCAGTAGCAATCTTATGATAAAAGGTATCACTGTATGTTTTATCATAAATATCTGTATGTATCTGTCTCCCAGCTTAAAATAGGAACCAAGTCTTATTTTTATTCACATATTTGCATCTGTGGACTAGCATATAGTCTGGTACACAGTAGGTACTCAATAAATACTGACCAATGACTAAAGGACTGAATGAATGACAAATAAATGACTGTTCTGTCTCTGTCATTCTACCATGAACTATGGCTTATTTAGTAACTTTAAGATTATAGCCTAAAGAGGAATTCATATTTTTCCCCAGTTTAACCTTTCATAGCTCCTACTCAGCTAGGAAGCTTCTCCTTTGATTAGAGGGGCTAAATTATCAACAGAACTAGCTCCTACAAAAGAAGCTAAGTAATACCTGTACAAACTTGTTCTCTTAAGTTTGTGGCTCACAGACAATGGTGTGCTGATACTACATGTCATCTACTTAAGAATAAGTAATACAGAAACTGAATACTCATTTTATTAAGTAGGACTCTAAAGTGAGATCTCAAGACAGTATCTTTTTTTTTTTTAAGATTTTATTTATTTATTTGACAGAGATCACAAGTAGGCAGAGAGGCAGGCAGAGAGAGAGAGGGGGAAGCAGGCTCCCTGCTGAGCGGAGAGCCCAATGTGGGGCTCGATCCCAGGACCTTGGGATCATGACCTGAGCCAAAGGCAGAGACTTTAACCCACTGAGCCACCCAGGCGCCCCAAGACAGTATCTTTAATTTTTTGAGGACAAAGTCCAGATGGAGCATACAGATTTGCCAAGGACTTAAGGTTTAGGTTCAATAGTTATTTTACAAGAAAACAAAAATTTCAAAAGCCACTGAACAGTTAATGTTATATAAATAGTAGGCAGCAGGGAATACAACCTTAAATCATGGCCATAAAACCTGGGACTTTTTACCCTCTAAATAGCAAGTCAGATAAGATACAGCATTTACACTGGATTTTCTAAGGCAGCTCTAATGTCAAATGTACTAGTGTATCATTTTTCATTGTGAATTGTCAATTCGTGCATTTTTTTTTAAAAGAGTCCCAAATTTGATTCAGAAAATCATCCACATAGATTCAGAACATTACTGAGTCTAATTTACATGACAACCAAAAAGTTAAAAACCAAATTATTACTATAGGAAACATCCTATACTATGCTTCCCACAAATGTCTCATAATTATGCTTTTACTTATTTAAATCTTCCAAACGACTATGAGCCACATAAAGGCAACTCTTTATCTCCCATCCTCAAGGAATTTTTAAAATTAAATAACTGGATGAATTTTAAGATTAAAGTAAAAATTTAAGCTATACCTCCATATCATTTAAGCAATTCAAGCTATACCTTCATATCAGGGGAAACAATCTATTATCTGCATTACAGTAATAAACCTCAATAGTAAGAAAAAGGTGACTTTTTCAGAAGTTGGTAAGAAACTGAGGGGGTTATTAGACCTATAAAAAGAATAAAAAGGCATTAAAATTTTCTAGCAATTTTTAAGTTGCTAAGAATACTAGCTGAATTTGCAAGCACAGATCTTTTTACATTTAAACATAAATGATTAAAAAGTAGTTAAATATATTTATTCTCTAAGCCTAGTTTATCAAGGTTTTGCTGTATTTTATTTGCTCTACAACTAGCTTTTATAAGTTTTGAGGAAAATCCCATGAGTTCTAGTATTTCAAATTAGGTGAACGATCACAGATTTTCTGTCAATGCTACTTGATCTATACACTTCAATCATGTAGCCATAACCATTGTAGTATGAAAAGTTCTGTTCTGTTTTTGTTTTTTTTTTAGTTTACTCTCATACACTGGACCTTCCATTCTCTTCTCCTATTAGCTGCCTCTGATCTTAACTTCCCCTGGTTCTGCTACATCCAAAACATCACAACTGGAGCTCTTGGGTGGTTTATTTGGCTAAGCGTCTGACTTCAGCTCAGGTCATGATCTCAGGGTCCTGAGACTGAGCCCTTAGTTGGGCTCTGTGCTCAGCAGGGAGTCTGCTTCTCCCTCTCTATCTGTTCCTTCCCTCTCCTTTCTCTCTCCCCCAAATTGATAAATAAAATCTTTGAAGAAATTTTAAAAATCATAAAAAAATTCAACTATACATAGTGTGTTAAGGGTTTTTATAATAATAGTAGGATGCTGTATGTTTTATTTCCAATACATTCCCCTGATCACCAACATTTAAATGACCCCTTTACCTGTAACAGAACATGAGAATATCTACAAAGACTAATATGGTGATTCATAAATCTGCTTCCTAGGTCAAAATTCAGAGGCTATCATCCTTTAAGTACAGGTAAAAAACAAAACAAAACAAACTTTCCCTAAAGACAGTACCTTATATGTACTCACACTGAGGCTCATTTGCCACTTCTCCACTCACATAATTTTATGAAAACCTTCTATAATTTATCCCCAAGTCTTGGTACTTTTTAAATATACATTCTTTTTCTTAATAAATATATTGGAATCATTGGATTATAAAACTGGAAAAGACCACAGCCTCATTATCAAATCCACCCTTCTCAAAATTACACTATAGTTTGGAGACATTAAAACAAACACTTATTCAAAGTGAAGTAATAGAAAGTACTAGGAATCAGAATCTAGATTTTTCTTATTCTAAGTTCAAGTTCTTACTATTAAATTATACCCCAACTTTTTAATGTCTACTTGAAAGCACTCTAGGGGAAGAAAACTAATATTTACTTAGTTAAATATATTGGTTCTATATTTTACATTTTCTTTCTACTATTACACATGGCTCTACAAAACTCAATAGCTTACAGGATGCATACTTTAATTATGAAAGCAATATTTTATCTGATTTTAAATTATTGTGTTCTTCAAAAGTTGCATCATTTTTGTCAGTGCCTTAGCTTTCACTCTTTTCAAAACAAAAAAGCTAAGCTTTTAGTAGCCATAGGAATTGTGTCAGATGTTGCAGTTCTAGTTTCTAAACAGCTGGTATTAAAAAAGGGAGCAAAATGAGGATGTTATATTATATGGAACTGATCCTCTGACCATCCAAGGTCATTTTCCCCCCATGGCTGGGAGAATCAAAGACAACAGACATACAAAACAACCAATCAGATACAATTTTTCTCAGAAATGCCACAGCCATCCTGAATTCAATATGCTCCCCAATTCTGCTCCTCAACTTGTTTTTATTTCCTGACTCTATTACTGGCATCATAACCCATCCACTAAGGCACAATAACTTGGGTGTTATTCCCAAATCCTCTTTTTCCTCATTCTCCAAGTATAGTTTGCTCATTTTCATTTTCCAAAGCTATCAAATTTTAGATTTTTTCCTGCATCCCTATCTCTACCACCTTGATTCAGACCCTCTAATTCCCTTACTTACATGAGAGTCTTCTTACTGATCATCCTACCTCTACTCCACTTGTCCCACAGTGACTCATCTTCACAATACCACCGAAGTGAGCTCTCTAAAACCCAAATTTGATCATGTCTCTCCCTTATTACCAAGTCTATAATAGCTCCCTAATATCTATGGGGTAAAATTCAAAATCTTTCCATTACATGACCTCTATCCATTTCTTCAGTCTTATCTTTCATTTTATAATTTCCCTTCTTCCCTACCACCAATTCCACCCTTCAAGTTAGTCATAATAGACAACTTACTTTCCTTTTCCTGTATATTCCATTTTGTTTCACTCCTCTGCATTTTTGCTCACTGTGTTTCTTCTACTCAGAAGAGTGACACTTCCCCCTGTAATCCCACTGTTGAACATTTACCATTTTCAATACTCAACTCAGAGCTCCCCTCCTCTCTGAAGTCCTTTTTGAATCTCACCCTCTCCATGCCAATGGAAATGACCACATTTTCTACAGTTTCCCCACTGAGCTTTTATGAAAGCATCTGTAACAGTTTTTCTTCCCCATTAATTTGTTGACAAGTATGTCTCCCCTTTCTGGAATGCAGGCACTCTGAAGCAGGTACCGTGTCATACTCAATCTTTACTCCCATAGATTTGCATAGAGTCCATCACATATTAGGAACTCCACTATGTGGAAGGAATGAATGAGCCAACAAAGAAAATAACCATATAGGATCCTCCTGAAGGAATATTTTTAAATTAAAATTCTCAAAATAATTTGGTACTGACCATAAATTCCATTTTCTATTTAACATACTTTATTCATTAAAAACTTAAGATTTATTCCTCTGAAAAAATCTAGGCACATATGTATAGTAACATTAATATTACCTGGATATACAGACAATTTTGCAAATTATACTAATTGTTTAATTTTATTAATTTAATGGAATATCAAAATGATTTATGGTCAACTCCTAACTATCTGAAGGATTTTAATAACTATCCTGGCTTATCTAGGACCTTTTCATGCGCTGCTTCTGCCACTCAATTATGGCTTACTTATCTAAGCTGGCTTTCATGTCTTTAACTATCCTGCTGCCATCAATGAAAAGCAACAATCTGTCTATATCCTAAGTGAAGGACACTGAACAGGAGAATGGAAAACATGGTTCCTGAACATGAGATGATTTTATGCATTAGATGATCTGCAGAAAATGAATTACAAGATCACATAACTGGATAAAATAATATGTATTTATTATTTCAATAGCGTTGCTGTTCATTTTGACCTTTTTTCTTTTTCAAAAATTTTTAACTAAAAAAAATTTTTTTAACTCAAAAACTGTTCCTAAGTACTTCTGCCAATTTAATAAATTGGAACAAATATCTGATAATTAAAAGCTTCAAAGACATGAGTAAGATATGAGATCACTAAATTTTTCCTAATCAACATTTAAATCTATAAAAACTTTCAATAAAAATATTTTCACTGAAAGTCAGTATTAAAAACTAAAAATAATAATAATAATTCTAGTAGAACCCAACAGAGAAATTAATTTCGTAGTTAACTTTACAGATTATACACAAATTACTATAGTAATCTGTTCACTAAATTTATAAAGGCTTATTCAGAAGAAATGCTTTAGAAATAAGTTAATTCCTAGTACGAGAAAAGATAAATCCAGCATTCTGTTAATCGACACATACTGGTGAGGATCCAAATTACCAAGATGATGGAAAGATGGGTTGGCATTTTTATTACATATAAAGACAGCTATGTTCTAAACCTGTGATGTCTAATATACCAAACGTTAGTAGCCACATTTAAGTTAAAAATTCAGTTTCTCAGCTGCCCTGGTCACATTTCAACTGCTCAATAGTCACATATAGCTAGTGCCTACTACATTAAACAATACAGAAACATTGCCACCCCACACAAAGTCTGCCTGTATAGTACTACTCTAAACCATAATGCAAATATCTAAGTACTTTTTAAAATGGCAATACAAATTTAAATAGGAATGTTTTGATTGGCTATTTATCAGGGAGGGAAAGTATACATTTACAAATGAGAAAAATAATTAAACACAAATACAAATAGCAATGAAGGGTTTAAGTATATAAGTTAATTTACATGGCTTAATTTGAAATTACACCATATCAAGTCTGAAAAGATTTTCAAGACCGTTTAATCCTTCATCCTCATTTTATAGGTAAGGAAACGGAATCTGGAGAACAGTACAAGAAAAAATAACTCTCATTTAAGATACTTAATATATACAAATGAAGTCACTATTAAAAAACAACCAAAATTTCCTATAATGGATAATAAACTGAAACAAAATAAAGTCTAAGCTATTCTGTGTGTCTCAGAATCAGTTTTTCCATTGGATACACATATGCTGTTGGCACAGTGGTTAGTATTTCGGGTCCGGGGTTAAGCTGCCTAGGTTCAGATGTTGCTCCTTGACTTCTTAGCTGTATGAATTTAGGCAAGTCATTTAGGCTCTCTGAGTCTTCATTTCCTCATTTATAAAATAGAAAAATAATTAAACTACTTCATAGGTTTGGAAAGATTAAGTGAAATTATGTATGCAAAGTCCACAGAGAACTTGGTTCATAGTAAGCCCTCCAAAAATGCAAGTTGTTATGAAACTTGCATTTGGTTGAACCTAGACTACTGGCGACCTTCTTTGATTAATTTCTATTCACCCTCAAGCTCCTAAGACAGAGAGATACTTTGGAAAACATTCAAAGATCATTATGCAAACACTAGGTTACATGGTTGTTCAAACCACTTATAGTGGTAGGAGAATCTGCATCCAAATCGCTACAAGCACTTCACCCATTGGCTTCAACACCTTTGCCATTCAAGTGTAATACGAAGACCCACAAGCAACTTATGGGGTCTAATTTTTTTTTTTAGTGAAATAAATCACAAAAAACCTTCCCATGTTAAAACGGCAGCATGTGTTTTTTATATTGGTGACTGTGGGTAAAGTAAGAAGTGAGAGACTGGATAAGTAAAACAATTTCGAATGACCAGAGTTTATAACTTCTCAGAGAATCATATACTCATATATTTAAATTTTATGCTTCTGTATATTAGTAGAAGTTGAAGTAACTACACTTAAATCCATATTTTTGAGAATAAGTTTTTATAAATACACAGAACAGTTGGTATGTAATGGTAAGAAATGCTCTTTCAATAAGTTTTAAGATATATCAATACAATTTCCTAGTTCACTATGGTAGAAAAATAGGTATCCAACTTAATGTTATCTCCAGAAAGTATAGAGATGAGAATGGCATCTCCAAGTCCTACCCTGGAAAATGTTTTATTCTAAGAGTAGAGAAATTGAATAGATTACAACAGAGGCACCAAACGGTCAAAGCTTCATTCTTCCGGAATATTTTTATAACGAAGCTCCAGAGTCACCTATATCAGGCATGGTCCAAACCAAACCTCAAATCTTAGTCAACCTTATACATTTTAATCATCATTTCAAATCAAACATTTTCCTACTTATAGTTTTCAGAGTTCTAACTTCACTTTCCGTAATATCAGCACTTATCATATTTTGCTCTTCAGTTAACTTTTATGAATACGTTTTTTCACTTATACTAGGTAGAAGATTTCTTGAACTTTTACTTAGTCTCCAAATGAAACTAATACACTTTGCAGACGTTTTGAAAATATAGGTATTAATTGATTATTTCATGAGGCAGAATGGAGTCAGAGCACCAGATTCTAGTGATATTCTTGTATCACTAATAATCTGATCTCAGCTTCAGCTTCTTCAAAGGTCAGGCTCTTTGGCTTTAGAATCATTTATTACCATTTATAATCATTAAATGGAATGATTATACAGGCTGATTTCTAAGATTACTTATATTTCCAGAAGTTTATGTTGTTATGTATCAATTGAAGTTTAAATAATTATGTTCAAATTTTCAAAGGCATTTATTTTCAAGAATAATTTTTTTAAAGAAATACACAGAACATTAGGTTTGCAATGGTAAAAGCTGCCCTTTCATTAAATTTTAAGAGATATCAATAAACTTTATTGACTATAGAACGGCAACAACACACACATGATAACATTGCTCCAGATGAAATTACGGAGTGATCAACACATGGCATTTCTAATAACTGTCCCTATGAGATATCACTCGCTATTTTCTTTTATTACTTCACAACATTCATTTAAACTACTATACTGATCTTCAGTTTCCATAAATAAACTTACATAAAAAGCTGGCTAACATACTTACTAAATAGGCTGTCACTAATAGTTGAAGCTCAGGAAAGAATTTATTCATAGGAATCATTTAAGTATATTTAGATAAACATTTAAAGTTTCCATCCTGTTTTCTATAAATATTCCAAGATTATCCAATAGTTCTGAGCTTCAAATCAGTACTCTCTTGGGGAAAATGAGTTTGGTAACTTAATAATGTAAATATATAGATCAGAGAAGAGTCTAGTATCATTATTAAAAATGGAAACACTGTACATGTCAGTACTTGCCAATGAAAATCACTGACATGATTCAATTACCAAGCACACTCCTTTGTAACACAATTAGCACGTTTTATCTTTAAAAGGAAAAATAACTCATCAGACACAAATAATTCTTTACACCTTCCACATTCCTATTCTTTCTGTACAGTTACTACATTTGTGCAGTTAAAAAAAAAAGATAACAAAGTTCTACCTCTACATTGGCTTTTTAAAATTTCCCTATCACATACTAAAGTATGGTCACTGATAATCTGTATGACATTACAACAAACTTTTCTGGAGCTCCTGAAAATTAACACCAAAACCTCACTGGTGAAACATAAACATATAATCTGATCTCATTATTCACATTAAACAAAATGAATGACTAAATCTTTCTGAATTGATTCTGCTTTGTTGTTAAAAAAAAAAAAGCTATTTCCTTCATGCTAAATTACAAAATTAACTGAAAATGCGTTACAAACATAGAAACATTAAAAGATACTAATTATACAAACTGGAATAAATCATTGGCATTCCCTCAAGTGCTAAAATGTCATTCAGTCCTGGTGATATAACAAGTACCATTTGTTATCTTATCATTCTGAATTATAAAATCAGAGATGAACCTGACAAAGACACATTAATTTTTTTTCTCACAACCATCCTGATTGATTGAACTATACAGAAATTCAACTTGCATGATTTTTTACTATCTGGTGTAAAGTACAGGGTCCCTGCACTTTCAGCGTCAGAAGAAATTCCTCTTATTGTGGAAGCACTTCAACTCCCAGAGACCTTTAAGTTTTACAGACACTCTAGGAGATTCCTGAAATGTTTCAAGCAAAAGCAAACCTGCCTTGGTTTTTTCATGGATAAAGTTGCAGTTTAGTTGTTACATCTTCCATTCCTAAGAGATGCAAGATTTCAAAACCACAGTTGCTTATTCAGAATTAACCTTACCTGCAGAGAGCCAGACTAGCAGCCTCTTACCTAAGCTGTGATTAGGCTGGGCAGAACCCAAGTGATGGAGGGAAAAGAGCCAACTCTGCCCGCAGCACTACCTGTGGCTCCCAAAGAGGTGGTCGAGGGTAGGGGAAGCGAGGATTGGAGTGGTACAAGGGACTTCTTTAACCGGACCATATTTGGGGAATTGTTCTAGCGAGTGCGTCCCCTCGCTCTAAAGAGAAAGGGAATCTCGGGGAACACTGTTCTCCCTCGATCTCTCCATCCGGCCCCTCGCGCTCGGCCCTCACGCCGGAGGCGGGGCGGGGGGGAGGCTGTGGAGGAGGAAGGCAGCTGGTCCCTAGGGCCCCCACGAGCAGTTCCCGGCGGCCGCTGCGAGGCCTGGACCATGCCCGCGGCCTCGGGGCTCCGACCCGGACGGGCGGTCGATGCCCCGCGCCCGCCCGCCCGTACGGTACCCCGACCCGGCCCTTGACTCACCGCTCTCCACCTCGCTGCCTTTCTTGGCGGTCGCCGCGTTCCCCATGACTGGGGCGATGCAAGGAAGGGGTCAGGGAGGGGAAAGGGGGCCGGGGCCGTCCCCGCCACTCCACCGGCTGAAGCAAGTCCCGCTTCTGCACGGGTCGAAGCGATGAGTGCTCCCGGCGCTAGCGCCCCGAGACCGGGCGGGAAGATTGGGCCGGTTCGGAGGGCAGGGCTTCAGCCAACTCCTCAGTCCGGGAGGCAGCAGCTGTAGCACCCGCGGCGGCTGCGGCGGCGGGGGCAGACACTCCCCTTTCCCCCGCCCCGCCCCCCTTGCTCGCCCCCCCCCCCCCCGCCCAGGCCCAGTTCTTTCTCCGCGGGCGGGCGCGCGCCGGAAGTGACGTATGGTCCGGACGAAGGCGGCGGGGTGAGGGGCCCTGATCGGGGGCGGCTGAGTGGGGTAACTCTGACTGGCACCTTGGCGGCCCGCTGAACTGGCGTGTTGTCGCCCGGGATTGAGCTCGGATGTTCATCCCTGAGATATGGGAGGTGGCGTGAGGACCGTTAGCTTCGAGGAACCTGTCGTCTCTCAGCCTGGAGTCCCCCACGTCCTGGAGCGGGGCCGCGGGAAGCCGTGTGGGCGCTCGGTTGCTTTCTTTGTGCGCCGTATCCCGGCGGCTCCTCGTTCAAAGCTATTCAAAGCTGCCTTCTCCCGACAGGCCGGGGAGAAGAGCGCGGACGTGTAGAAGATCATACGCGAGGGGAGCCCCGTAGTTCTTGCTTCTGGCGGGGGCAGACTGGTCAGCATGTGCCACGGCCACAGCCTCGTCCCTAATCTCGATTGTGGCTGGGAGCCTCAAGATGCAGGTATTCACCGAGCCCGTGGGTACGTTGTCTTCCGGGTTCTCGGGCATCAGCCGCAAGCCCTTGGATGTTTCCAGTGCGGGTTTCATTCGCCGCGCTTTTGTGGGGCCACTCAAGGTTTTATCAGACATCCCAGGCGGAGATAAGGAAAATTTTACTTCTGCACAGTGACTGTTGATGCGAGGCCTTGTATTTAGCAGCTTTCTGTGTAGATGTTAAATGCATTCCCAATTGATAATTGCTTTTTATCGATATGCATAGAGCACTTACTCATATACTTAGAGCACTTGAATTTTCAAGTATCTTTATTTATCGGGTGATTTATGTGGCAGTGTAGTATTTTCCTTTTGCATGTTCCTTTGAACTCTGTTCTCTGAGCATTTGTTCCAGACCTACTGCGGAAAGTCTCTTAACTTCCCGAGGGCGAGACCACATAAACCTGTTTTGTGTCCCCAAGGCACCAGATGCACAGGGTTTAATGGACACCTGCTGACTTGAAAGTAAGCTGAGGATATTTTTCAGAATTTTTTTTAAAAATATTTTTCATTACTGACAAAAACGGAGTGCTAACTGAAGAAGTTCCTCGGTAAACTCTATCTTATGATCAATTCTGTAAAATTAACTAAACAAATATTTGTATTATATACACTGTACTCCAAGTACTGTATAAATGTTAACAAATTGTTCCTCAAAATCCTGTGAGATAATGTAGCTTTACTGTCGTTATTTAATGTGCAAACTGAGGGACAGAGAAGTTAAGCAATTTACTCTAGGTTACACAGCTATCATCTGGTGGAAGCAGGATTTAAACCTAGGTGGCTGTACTCCAAAGTCCATCCTTTTCTCTCTAATGTTGGTCAGAAACCCGTGGATGTTGTGGTAAATTGCTTTCTCATTTGAAATCCATTGATTTGAGATAGGAGAGATTAGAAGATACAGTTTACTTTTGGGGGAATTTCATTATACTGTACTTCCCCCTTATCCAGTTTTACTCTCCACAGTTTCAGTTATCCACCGTTAGGAAGCAGGTGATTCTCCTTCTGACCTGTCAGGTCAGTGGTAGCCTAACACTAAGTCATAGTCTATACATCCTTCACTTTACTTCTTCTCATCATGAAGGCATTTTATCATCTTACATCATCACAAGAGAGGTGAGTATAGAACAGTAAGATCAGAGAGAGACCGTATACATGTAACTTTATTATAATATGTTGTTAATATTGTTAATATAAATTGTTAAAATTATTCCATTTTATTGTTATTTATCATCAATCTCTTGCTGTGCCTGTTTTATAAATTAAACTATATCATAGGTAGTGTGCATGCATAAGAAAAAACATTGCATATACGAGATTTGGAACTATCTGTGGTTTTAGGCATTGACTGGGGTTCTTCGAATATATCCCCCACAGATTAGTGGGGAGGGACTACTGTATTGTTTTGAGGGTTTCCATTAAATCCAGCTAATATAAAAATAACAGAAAAAAAGGGTTTGGACTAGATAGGTTTTTGTCAGCATGTAACAATGTTGCAACAATGTCACATCTTTCCAGTCATATTTTGTTTTGTGCTGTAGATGTGACATTTGCCCTACATACATGGAAAATTCACTAAATAGCATTAAGCCACATATATACCAAATTAAAGACAACTTTTTGGTATATTTTATTCTGGAGGGAATCTTTCTAGAATCCTGGAATATTCATACTGTCCTCATTGGGGTGAGTTTTTAAATGTATGCCTTTTTATAGACCAGTTTTAATAATAAAAGAGTGGTTATAGGCATAATTTGTCCCTTTTCTTGACATGGTTTTGAGTTCTAGGCCTCTAATAAGAGGGCAGCTGAATAAATCATTAATTTGCAAAGGATACTGTTGACAACTATTACAGAGTTACATCATAACTACATTCTGGAAAATTAATAAGTAAAATATTCAGCTTTACAAAATTTGTCCCTTTCTCAATTTAACTTTATCATTGGTTAAGAAAGTAAATTAATTATTAATAAAAAAAATTATCAACACTTAGAAAAATATCTTCTTATTCTTTTTTCCTTGTACTATTTGTTACATTAGCTTACACTGTTTCTCTGATTCAAGGAAGATTATACTTTAGGAATATAGTTTCATAATTTTCAGTTAGTTAACATTCACAGTCATTTAGTTGTCATTATATACAAGTTGCCTTTTCATTATTAGAGAAGAGTTCTCTATAGGAAACCATTGTTTATGTAGCACATAGAAAACTATGTTTCAAGAATTTTTTTTTACATTCCAGATGGGGCATAAATGTCATTAACTGTTCAGTTATTCTTGAAATGATTAGCAGTAACATGGGGCAATTGCTGTCCTTTGCCACAAATGACTTTGCTATAACCTAGACAAGTACAAAGATAGAACTATTTCCATAGGAAAGCAGACATAGTAAGAAGTGGATCATTACAGAGAAAAGACTTTGAGTCCTTTTCCATGTGATATTTTATCTGAGAATCTGCAGCACTTTGTAGCAGGGAAAATTATATTTCATTTTGGAAATAATTAGTCTTACATTTTCTCATACTTTTTAAAAACATTTTCACATTTTTTATCTGATCCCCAAAACACCTACATAAGCTAGACATATTAGCCCCATTTTACAAATGAGTGATGTAAAAACATTTTCACATTTTTTAAATCTGATCCTCAAAACAAACCTACATGAACTAGACATATTAGCCCCATTTTACAAATGAGTAAAACAAAAGTTCAAAGAAGTAAAGTAACTTGGGCAAGATCAGTCAAATGGGAAGTGGAAGAATGCTAGGTTTTGTGTCCTTTTCTGAGAGACAAATGTAATCTCAATCCACATTAAGATCTAGATTTTAGTATCCCCAATTTACAGATGAGAAAAATAAGGCCCTAGATTTAAGAGCCTTAGCCCTTTTCTTCTTAGAGATACCTCTTTTCTTGGGAATGAGGAAATGGGGAAAAACTAGTAAATTGTTATTTCAGTTTATTTTGTAGTTTTTAATTATATTATTAACTTGATTTCCAAGACTTTTTAAAGCAAAACACCCTCAAAAATAATGTATATCAGATATATTTGTTTTTCCTTTATAATCATGAGAACGGATAAGCTGAAGTTGGTAATTGTTGGAGAATATGACCAGGTCATTTGTTTTTATACTGTATTTTATACCAAATAAGTGCAAGTAAAAACTTACTTAACCATCATAAGATTATAATTTTTTGAATAATATTAGTAACCCACATAGTCTGATATTTCATTATTGTACAGTATTGTATGTCCTAAACCAAATGATACCACACTAAATATCAGGCAAAAGGCAGAATAATACTTCCGAAATGAGGAAGTAATTTTATAGTTAATAAGTTACAAATATGTTGTGATAATTGTTCAAGTCATTGTAGTACAGTACGAAGTTTTCTTCTTGAGCTGAATTCTAATCCCTTTGTTTGATGACAAATTTATTATCTAAATTTCAATATTTGTCTCTGCGTTTTTTTTTTTTTTTTTACAGACGAGGAGACTAAAATAGTTGATTGTGGTTAAGTAACCTGCTCAAAGTCAACAAAAATGAGCTAGTAACAGTAGAATTGTAGCTTCTCTCTTGTGTAAGGACTAGAATACAAACTAAAAGTGGTTTAAGAAAAAAAATGCTTGGAGGGGAGAACAAAACCAACTTTTTTTGCTTTCTTAATATGTAATACACTATTTCAGAAAAGGTATGTTTATTTTGGATATTCTGGTTATACTAGTGTGTTTCAGCAAAACTATGGCTAAATTTCTGCTATTTCAGTTTTGTGTTATTCATTTTTGGACTATACCTATAGACCAAAAATAACGCCTAAATTTACAAAATATTTGTTTCTTTATGAAATCATGAACAGGTGGGGCAAGAGCTTTCATGAAATCTCAGCTTTTACAATTTAAGCCCATCTTTTACTAAGGTGAATATGGCCCACTGAAATAAAACTGTATTCACAGTATTGGCAGTAACAAACCAGAGTAGTGTATGATGAAGTAGAAAGGGTTTTAGTTTTGTATTCAGAAAAATCTGGATTCATTTTCTGTTATAGTCACCATCTTTGACCTTCACACAACTAACCTTATTTCCCTTGGTCTTTGTTTCCCAAAGTGTGAAGTTACATGGATTAAATTAAGTCATCTGTGAAAAGTAGTAGGATAATTTTTGTCATAAAATAAAGTCATTGTAATCCTGTGCCCACCCTGCAATAACAATGTTTTCTTGTACTTATGTTTCAACAGTAATCATTCAGTTAGTTCTTACTATATGGAAAGCATGATAAGAATATAAAGATGAATAAAATCAAGTATTTGTGTAAGGCAAAGTGGACATGTAAATAATTATTTAAAATAAGATAAGTTAACTTTGGAGTAATCAGAACTTCTTCCAGATGTGCACATCTACTGGTTTTATGGAGTTTCCTCACAGCATGGCCCCAAACGCCAGTCTTCAGTCCTACCTCAAAGGAAGAAACCAAGATTGCCTCCTGCCCCCTAGCCAGAGGCGATGTCAACCTCTCAGCACTTGCCAAGGGAGAAAAAGAACAGCAAGAAGCAACTGAACATATTGATGAAGTACAAAATGAAATAAACAGACTTAACGAACGAGCCACTGAGGTGATTTTGAAAGTAGAAAAGAAATGTAACAACTCCGCCAACCATTTTTCCAGAAGAGGTTGGAATTTACTGCCAAAATCCCGAATCTTTGGGTAACAACATATGTCAGCCATCCACAAGTGTCTGCACTGCTTGGAGTATTAAATCAGGTTACAGAATAGATTTTAATTTTGATGAAAACCCTTACTTTGAAAATAAAGTTCTCCCCAAAGGATTTCATCTGAATAAGAGTAGTGATCCATCATCAAAGTCCACTGAAATCAAATGGAAATCTGGAAAGGATTTGACAAAATGTTCAAGTCAAACGCAGAATAAAACCAGCAGGAAGAGACAGCATGAGGAACCAGAGAGCTCCATCTGATTTACTGACCATTCTGAGGTGGGTGCAGATGAGATAGGAGTGGTCATCAATGATGGTATTTGGCCAAATCCATTATAGTACTACTTGGTTCTTCATATGGATGATGAAAAAGGGGAAGAAAATAAGATGCTGCTGCTGATGAAGAATGATTGGAAGATATTGAAGGAGGAGATGAGGATGAAGATGAGGAAGATGATGATGAGGGGATGGAAGGAGGAGGATGCAGGAGAAGATGACTTATGGGAACACTGATGAATTCCAACCTTCCTTTCTTAATTTTCTCCAATCCCTGGGATCAAGTTGCAGTGTTTTCCCCCTCCCTCTGGTGCTCATTCACCCTGTTTTCTGAAGTCTCTTTTCTCTCTCTTTATACCATGGTTCTCAACTTATTCAGGGGGAGTATAGTGGGAAAAGAATCTTTACCCCCTTCTGTTCCAAATTCATTTTTATTTCTCCTTGTCTCAACAAAAACTTTATGGAATCAACACCACTGTGCTCTGTGGGGAAAAAAAAAACCCTTCTGCTCCCTTAGCTATGCTGAAAGCTGGAAGGTACTAGGCCCCTGTGTAGTAGTGCATAGAATTCTAGCCTTTTCCCTCCTCTGTATATTGCGCTCAGAGATTACACTGTGTCTTTATGTGAATTTGTGCAATTAACATTTACCAACATGTACCTGTCTACTTTCTCTTGTTTAAAAAAGGAAAAGAAACTTTAAAATATGAGGTTATCAAAGGTCAGCAAAGCGTGGGTTTGAGATGTTTGGGTGGGTTAAATGGACATTTTGACAACATGGCTTCTCCTTTGTCATGTTTAATTTTGATGTTTAATGGATATCCTTGCAGTTTAAGATGACACTTTTTTTTAAAAAGATTTTATTTATTTATTTGACAGAGATCACAACCAGGCAGAGAGAGGGAGAAGCAGGCTCCCTGCTGAGCAGGAAGCCTGATGTGGGGCTCAATCCCAGGACCCTGAGACCATGACCTGAGCTGAAGGCAGAGCCCCAACCCACTGAGCCACCCAGGTGCCCCAAGATGACACTTTAAAAATAAAACTCTCTCCTCATAATGAGCCAGATTTATATCTTTCCAGCTTTTAGCTACTTAAAGAACAATGACTTCTCTTTCCCAACATCATATTTATAAATGTTATAATTATTATGTTTTGTATTACATATGATTATACTAATATAACAATAGGGCACCTGGGTGGCTCAGTCTGTTAAGCATCCAACTCTTAATTTCAGCCCAGGTCATGATCTCAGGGTTATAGACCAAGTCCCACATTGGACTCCACGCCTAGTGTGGAGTCTGCTTGAGAATCTTTCTCTCCTTTTCCCTCAACGCCCTCCCTCTGCTCATGCTCGCTTGTTACCTCTGTCTCTAAAATTAAGAAAAAACATAACAGTATAATTATAATAAATATTGCATTATAATTGATTATACATATTAGTTCTATATAATCACATAACCATTTCTGTGAAGGGCGGAGGCAGGGTACCATGACTGACATGGAATGAGAGAAGTGTAGTTTTCTCGAAGAAATTGTCATATAGGATAGGTAAAAGCAACAGATATCTAATACAGTAAAAATCAGAAAGACTGCTCCTAATCAATTTTCCATCCTGTGGGACTGGATAACAGAAGTCAGGAATGAAGAACATAAACCAGCTTTTAAATTAATGAGAGGTATATGACTTGGGTCCTACTGAGTTTGAGTTGGTAGTGTTACATCTAAATGCGGATGATGACTAGCAGGCAAATGTAGAGTTAGATCAATACAGGAGTTGTGAATTAAGTATAAAGATAAGAGTCAAAGCCACAGCTCTGACTGAAATCTCATTGAAAATGTAAAGAATAAAAAGCATCTAAGAATGGACAATTATGGAACAGAAAAGAGAGGAGAGTTCTAAAAGGAACCTCACATGGTAGGAGCCTGGAGTGGTCAGACAAGCTGAGAGAGAAACAGGAAATGTAGTCACAGAGGTCAAAGAATGAGAGAGTATCAATTTGATTGCATGCTAGAAGTTAACTAACATAAGCAAAATACTGGGCGAATATACAGATTCTTGTAGGAAGGAAAAGAAAGCTGTAGAACTGGGCTTGGCATCCTCAGGAGCCAGGCAGCTTCAAAGATTTGAAATATTTGTTGCTGATTGACATTTTTGCTGTAATAGCCAATGGAACAACAAAATATGTATTGTCTTCGATCTTGTTCTTTTCCCACAATTTTTCTAATGAGAGAATTCAGTTGGCCTATCTTAGGTTAAGTTTTGCTTTTTACCCAGGATAAGGCAAATGATAAGCAATCCTGGGATTCATTAGTGGGGAAGCAGAAATTTCCTAGTACCAAAAAAGGATGGACTAGAAGTTGACCACTCAGTAAAACAACAATGTCCATTACAGAGGTTTTATTTAATGGTGTTAGTAAACACAAGTATTTCTCCTCAGTGGTACTATAAAGGACTACTCCTCCCACCCAAAATGTGATGGACTTTACATAAAATCATAGAAGTTTTCAGTTAAATACATGAGTAATACTCTGTTACCTGATGTGGTAGGCAGAATAAGGCCTTCCCAAAGATATCCAAGTCTTAATTACCAGATTCTGTGAATATGTTACCTCCGTTGATAAAGGGAAGTTAAGATTGCAGATTGAGTTGTTTGCTAATTAGCTGACATTAAAATAGGGAGATTATCCTGCACTGTCCTGTGGGCCCAGTGTTGTCACAAGAGTCCTTAAAAGTGGAAGAGGAAAACAAAAGAGTTTAGAGTTTAGAGTGATGTGATGTGAGATCTCTACATCATTGCTGACATTAAAGATGGAAGAAGGGAGCCATGAGCCAAGCAATGTAGGCAGCCTCAAGAAGTTAGAAAGGTCAAAGAAACAGATTCTCTCTGAGGGTCTTCAGAAAGGAACACAACAGTGCTGATACCTTGGTTTTAACCCAATGAGATCCTGGTCTGATTCCTGATGTACTGAAGTGTAAAGATAATTTTAAAAACCACCAAGATAATGGTAATTTGTTTTAGGAGCAGTAAAAAAACTAATATACCTCACCCTATTTTAAAAAGTAAAGAGAGGTTAAGTGAATTGCTAAATTGTCTGAGGCAAAACCAGGACTGAAACCCAAACTCTAGAGTCTCAAGAAGTTCTCTACACTTCACACAGGTATGTTAGGAATTCTTTACATAGGGCGCCTGGGTGGCTCAGTTGTCAAGCGTCTGCCTTCGGCTCAGGTCATGACCCCAGGGTCCTAGGATGGAGCCCCACATCGGGCTCCCTGCTCAGCAGGAAGACTGCTTTCTCTCTCCCACTCCCCCTGCTCATGTTCCTGCTCTTGCTGTTTCTCTATCAAATAAATAAAGAAAAAAAATTCTTTACATTTAAAGTCATTATTTGGAAACACTGATTTCCTAGAAATAGGATAAAGAAGGAAAAGGCACTTTAATTTTCTTCTAAACTATTCTGTTAAATAACTATTGAGTATCCGATTAAATAGAAAAGTTAAATATGAACTTTTAGTTTTTGTGATCTGGTAGTTGAACAGGTTATTTGAATATATGTGGAATATGACAGAACCTGGTAGAAAATATTTAAGGTGATTTTTCAGCTTCTTTGTTTCTTTTCCATCTGGCAAGTACTTTTTTCTCAATATTAATTTCCAAATGTCTTGGTTTATCTTATATACTACTTATAATCATAATTGCTCTCTAAGAAGCTATGAATCTTGCTGCATAAAAGGTACAGAGTTTTTTTATGAGTAACTTCAGGTTTAGGAGTGGCTAGAGAGAGCTGAATTGCTTAGTCTAGAATTCAAAATTCCAGAGTAATCCAAGGAAGAGAGATGGGAAGGGAACAGTTAGCAAGAAGTTTGGGGACTGGGGTTTTTTATATGGAGTGGTGAAGATAATGGCAGCTAAAAGATCTAACATGTGATTCCAAGTTGTGTCCTACGTAGCACTTGAGGTAGCTCCCAGATCTTAAACTACATTTTTGCTACATGCAACAGCTTTATATTTGTGATTGCTCTAAAGGAAATGATGAAGTATAAAGGACCATTTTTGCCTTTGCCTTGAAATTATGACAAAGAAGTAAATAGCCATAGATAATATAGAACAGGGAACAAAAATTGCTCAGGAACAGATAATCAGAGCCAGAGGAGTCCATGAAGATATAAGCGCATCAGAAATGTATATAGAATCATAAGGAGGACTAGATGCTAAAATGCATGTAGGGGCACCTGGGTGGCTCAGTTTGTTGAGCATCCTACTCTTGATTTTACCTCAGGTCATGACCTCAGGGTTGTGGGATTGAAGGGAGCCAGGACCCACACTTGGTGGGGAGTCTTGAGGTTCTCACTCCCCCTTCACTCACTCATTCTCTCTCTCTCTCTCTCTCTCTCTCTCTCTCTCTCAAATAAATAAATCTATAAAATAAAATAAAATGCATGTAATAGGATTTGAATCAACTTTTTGTACAAAGTTAAGCTGGATTGACTACAAAGTCACCACCACCACTACCACCACTACTACCAAGAGTTGTAATTGTAAATAAAAGTTCAATATGTATATACCAGACTCTGCACTTAACCTTTTAGATATACCACTTCATGTAACTCACATAGCAGTCCTATAAAGTGGGAACTGTTACAGTCCCATTTCACAAGATGATCATGAGTCATAAAGAGGTAAAATAATGGGCCCAAGATTTTACCCCTAGGAAATAAAGAACTAGATATACTTCATTTGAACCGAGATCAGTCTCATTCCAGAACTTTTAATCAGTAAAACCAGCATTTCCAAAAGTCTAGTCTAGACCATCTGTGTGAATATGATTGGGGAGTGCTTGTTTTTAAAATGCAGGTTTCTGGGTCCCATTCAAGTCTGTTGTATCAGAATTTTTTTGTGTAAGTTCTAATTAATCCACCTCTTAACAAAATAGGACCCTTATGTGTGTGTAATCCTTATGTTTAAGTGTGATCCTTAGGCACACTTAAGTTTGAGAACCACTACCCTATTGTGTTTCAGTCAAAGCCAAATCAACAGTCTCAACAAAAGTTTGGTCAGGCAACTCTTAAGAATACTTAGGATAGCACTAGACTTCTGGAATTGGTACTGAAAACTTATCTAGTATATTCACTCTTTGCTATCTATGTATATACACGAACAGTATAGGAATCAGTGAGAAAAGAGAGGTGGAAAACAAATAATTATTGAGTCTTGCTTTGGGGATATACTATGCAAAGCACTTAGGTTAACTCGTTTAATTTCAAATAATTATTCAAGCTAACTACCCTGACTTACAGATAATATAGAGCTCCAAGTCTTTAGATTTCTTTTTTGTAAACATTTGCATTAGTCTTTTAACCAGTCTCCTCCCTGTCATCTCTCTCCTATACTTTCTATTAAACATTCAAAAAATGTGAAATAGAGCATACCTAACAAAGACTGTGCAAAATATAAATGTACAAATTCAATGGTAGTAATAAACCAAAATCCATGTACCCATATCAAGCCCAGAAACAGAATATTACCACATCTCAGATACATCCTATGAGACCTTCTCATTCATTGTCCCTATCCAAAGATAAACAGTACCCTGAATTGATCATTCTCTTGCTTTCCTGCATGTTTATTGTGGGACTTTTGTTTTTGTTTTTATTTTTCTACCTAAGCATATAGCTCTTAAAATACACTCTTCAGTTTTGCCTGCTTTTGAAATTTATAAGAATTTGCAAGAATTCTTCTGTAACTTGCTTCTTTCACTCAACATTGTTTTTAAGTTATAATCATGTGGATATATACACTATAGTTCATTCATTTTACATGTTTATGAGTATACTGTTGCATGAATATACCATAAATTATATACCCTTTATACTGTTAATGGATATTGAGACTGTTTATATAATTTTTAAACAATGTTTCAATAAGTATTCTTGCTTATAAATACACATTCAACAGTTTTTTTAGGCATATAGCCAAGAGTGGAATTATGGGGAGGTAGAATTTAAGTGTGTTCAATTTTCCTGGATATAGCAAACTGTTTTCAAAAGTGTTTATACCAATTTATATCCAATTCCTATTACTCCACATCCTCACATACATTTAATTTTAACTTTTCCATTTTAACCCGTCTGGAAAGTGCTCTTACTTTCCATACTGAAGAAATTAAATATAATTTCATGTTTTTGAGAGCCATGTATGCATCCTCATCTGTGAAATTTCTATTCATTACTTTAACCTGCTTTTCTTTTAAGTTGTCCCCTATTTTCTTATTGATTTTTAGGGGATTTACTGAATCCCAATCCTTTGTAATCCATACTGTGGCAAATTATCTTGTCTCCTCCATTCATGGTTTGAGTTTTTATTTTCTTTATGATATTTTTAATGTATTTAAATTTTTATAAACTTTACTGAAAAAAATTTAACATAATAAACTGCACACATTTAAATGTACAAACGTTTTTAAAAATAAAATACACATAAACACACACCCATGAGGCTATTACTACAATCATGATACTGAACATATCCATCATCTTTAAAAGTTTCACCATGCCCCTTTGGAATCTTTCCTTTATACCTCTCCTTGCCCATCTATTTCCAGGCAATGACTTATCTGCTTTCTGTCATTATAGATTAATTTGCATGTTATAACATTTTATGTCATGTCCTCATGCAATATGTACAATTTTTGTTGTGACTTATTTCACTTAGTGTAATAATTTTTAGATTAATCCATGTTATTTCATGTATCAACAGTTGATTTTTATTGCTGAGTAGTATTCTACTTATGGCGGTGCTTTTACTTATTGATCAATGTTTAGGTTTCCAATTTTTGACTAATTCAATAAGGCTACTATGAATATTTGCTTACAAGTCCTCATATGGACATATACTTTAATTTATCTTGGGTAAATACATAGGAGTACAATGGCTGGATTATATGGGACATACATGTTTAACTTTTAAAGAAACTGTCAAATTATTTCCTTAAGATATTCTACCATTTTGCATTCCCAACAGCATTGTACAAAGGTTTCAGTTCCTCCACATTAGCACTTTAGTAAAGCAATCTTTTAAATTTCAGACATTCTAACAAAGTACATCATCTTGCTGTGGTTGTAATTTACATTTACCTAATGACTGCTGATTCTGACTACTTCTTCCTGTGCTTATTTTTCATCCATGAATCTTTTTTGGCAAAACATCTGTTCAAACTTTATACCTATTTGTTACTGGGGTGTTTTTTCTCTTTGTTATTGCATTTCTGGGAGTTCTTTATGTATTTTGAATACAAGTCTTTAATCAGATATGTTTTTATAAATATATTCCTTCAGCTTATAGTTTGTCTTTTTATTCCATTGTGTCTTTCAAAGAAAAGTTATTAATAAGTTTAGTAATCCTTTTTTTGATCATGCTTTTGTGTCATATCTAACAAATTTTTGCCTAACCCTGAGTCACAAATTCCAAGCTCTGCTGAATTCTCCAAACATTTAAGAAAGAAAGAATGCCAGTTCTGCAGAAAATTGAAAAGGAGAGCATACTTCTCAACTCACTTAATGGAGCCAGAACTACTCTGATACCAAAACCACACAAAGATACTGCAAGAAAAGAAAACTACAGAACAGTATCAATCATGAACACATATGTAAAAATTCTAAGTGAGATTTTAACAAACCAAATCCAACAATATATAGAAGGGATAACGTATCATGGCCAAGTAGGGCTTATCCTAAAAATGTAAAATTGTCTTAACATTTGAAAATCAATGTAATACACATTAGCAGAGGAAAGAAAAAACCACAATCATCTCAGTAGATGCAGAAAATCATTTGACAAAATCCAACTTCCATTCCTAATTTGGAAACAGCAACAACAACAACAATAACAACAAAAAAACCCATGAAACCTCGCAGCAAACTAGGACAGAGAATTTCTTCAAATGGATAAAATGACCTCTACAAAAATCCTACAACTAATATTCTCAGTGGTGAAAGATCAAATGTTTTTTTCCTAAGGTTAGAAACATGATGTGGATGGCTGCTCTCACCACTTCTATTTAACATTTTACTAGAGCTTCTCTCCAGTGCAATTAGGCAAGAAAAATAATAAAATCCCTCCAGATTGGAAAGAAAGAAGTAATATTTTATTTGCAGATGATTTTCCATGTAGAAAATATGGTGGAATTTATTAAAAACCTTTTAGAACTAATAAATGAGTTTAGCAAGGTTGCCTGATACTGGGCCATTATTTTAAAATCAATTGTATTTTTATATTTTAGTAATAAGCAATTAGAAATTTGAAATTTTAAAAATCAAGTTTAAATATCATCAACAAATATGGAATGCTTAGGAACAAATCTGACAAAAGATGTGCAAGACCTATAAACTGAAACCTATAAAACATTGCTGCAGGAGGTTAAAGAAGAGCTAAATAAATGGAGAGAAACACCTTGTTCATGAATCAGAAGACTCTGTTTAAGACGTCAGTTCCCCCAACACTCATCTGTCGATTCAGTCCAATCCCAAGCAAAATTACAGCAGGTTTTTCTTATAAAATTGGCAAGCTGATTATGAAATTCATATGGACTGCAAAATACTTAGAATAGTTAAAACAACTTTGTAAAAGAACCAAGTTGGGATACTTACACTACCTGATTTAAAGATTTATTATAAAATTATAGAGTAGTAAGGTTCTCCAGAGAAACAAAATTATTAGGACATATAGAGTTAAATATAAGAGATTTAATATAGAAATTGATTCACACAGTGCTGGAGGCTGAGAAGTCCCACAATAACTAACTGTAAGCTGGAGAACAAGGAAAGATGGTGGTATAATTCAGTCTGAGTGACAACCTGAGAAGCGAGGGAGCTGATGGTATAACTTCGTTTTGAGACTGAAGGCCTGGGGGAGTAGGCTGCACAGCTGATATAAGTCCCAGAGTACAAAGGCCCCAGAACCAGGAGCTCTTGTCATCTGTGGGCAGGAGAAAATGGATGCCCCAGCTCAAGAAAAGAGAATTCAACCTTCTTCTGTCTTTTTGTTCTATCTGGGCCATTAACAGATTGGATAATGCCCACCCACACTGGTGAGGGTGGATATTCTTTACTCGGTGTACCGATTAAATGCTAATCTGTTCTAGCAACACTCTCACAAACATGCTCAGAAATTGTCTCTCCAGCTAGCTAGGCATCCCTTAGCTCAGTAAAGTTGAAACATGAAATTAAGCATAGGTACAGTAAGTCAACAGAATGTGCTGTTGGCATAAAGATAGACAAGAGATCAATGGAACAGAATAGAGAATCTGGAAATAGACCTATACCTATATTTTCAATTGCTTCTTGACAAAGGTGTAATAAGGTTAAGTTACACTTTCAGTGCAGAAAGATAGTCTTTAAACAAATGGTTCCACAACAATTAGATATCCATATTTAAAAAACTTTAATCCATATGTCACACAATAAAGAAAAATTAACTCTCTCTATATAAATGTAAAACCTAAAACTTTAAGAGAGTTTCTAGTTAGATTTTGCTATTAATTTCTAATAGCTGTTGTATAGTTGTTAAAGTAAATTCTTTGCATTATTTCACTCTTTGAATTTGTGTATACTTACTTTATGGGCAGATATGTGGTCAAATTCTGTACGTGCTTCAAGCCTGCATGAAAAGAAATCTTCCAGTAATAAGCAAGACAGTTTGTTCCATGGCAGTATGTCCTACTGTCAACCCTGAGCTATTGAGCTCTCTCATTTGTAGATTCCTCATTGCCTTAGTGAAGAATGTGTCCTCTGGGTTCGTCCATGAAATGGAGTCAGGTGGTGGGTTCTCCAGTCTCACTTTAAATATCTATTCAAAATTTTAATATCTGGGGCTTTCTAAGTCTCTCTTTAATACTGTTCCAAAGCATTTCTATTATCTCCACCTCATTTATGTAGGCATCATCATGTTCAAGTTTCCAATGCTGTCTGAAACCATATTAGGATTGGCTCCAGGCACCCTTGCCAGAATGTTGAATCACAAGGCAGGGGAGGATGTTCCCTATGTCAATAGAATTTTCCCTATCCGGTCTTATATTTCCTTACCTTCACTACCAGCAGTCTACTCCCACAGGTATTCCTTTAGTTCCTGCAAGTACTTCTTAGGTGGAACTTGAAATTCCTTTCATGTATAAGGTGCAGTCAACTCTTGTTATTTGAGGTAGTTATTTTCTATAAAGTCACTGAGCCATTACTTGTAGGATAAATACATGGTTAGATTTCTACTAGTCTGGAGTCACCACACTTCCCTACACTGGTCAACATACACCTTGCTTTATATATGTTTCTGTTTTAAAAACCTTATTTAATATGTAATATCTATTGTGGCACCTGGGTGGCTCAGTTGGTTAAGCGTCTGCCTTAAGCTCAGGACATGATCCCAGGGTTCTGGGATAGAGCCCTGCATCAGGCTCCCTGCTCAGTGGGGAGCCTGTTCTCCCTTTCTCTCTGCATGCCTCTCTGCCTACTTCTGCTTTCTCTCTCTCTCTCTCTCCCTCTCTCTGTCAAATACATAAAATCCTTTAAAAATATATAATATCAATTATCATTGAACTCACAGCCAGTAGCACTATAAATCACAACTAAATGAAGATAATCTAACACATATATTTACTCTGTAAGATATCATAGCTTTCTTGCACTTGGAAACACTAGGCAGCATTTCAAAACTACCCCGGGAAACATTTTAAACAGAAAAATCACCAACAAGAAACACAAAAATGTGGAAAACACGGTACTAGATAGGCTGGAAAAAGGATACTTGTTTACAATATAAGCACTGAAACAAGAAAGTAGAACACGGTCTTGTTTGACTTCAGCTGGGTGTGTGTGCAGCAAGCAACTCGGATTTTTTGCATCTATGCATATGATGACAAATGACCATGAAAGTGTTGTGAGTATTGATTTTGGACTACAAATAAATTTTAGTGAGTAGGCAAATTCACAAATATGGAGTTCATGAATAGTCACAATCAACTGTATTTTCTCCTCAAGGAGAGACAACATCTTTCTGTTCAAGAAGGTAGATCTTGATGCTGACACACATTATCTTTGAGGCACATGTGTCAGATGAAGTTCTTGCAAGATTTTTAGCTAAGAGGGACTGCTCTCTTCTAACATGCGGTAGGGGTCTGCTCTGTTCTGCTCTGGTGGTATTAGTTTCAGCTTGCCAATGAGTTTTAGGATCCCATCCTTTTCCTATTAGGGCCCTGTTGACACCGGAGACCTGGAAAGGCTGGGAATTCCATATTTATCATAGCACTGATACTCTTGTAAACAAATGGATCTTGAGTCTAATTTTCATAGAGCTTGGAGAAGGTAAGGATCACTTTAAACAATATTATTAAGTCACAAATGTATGAATTAGTAGTTGGATGGCCTGAGTTTGTCTTTTTCTTCTACAGGCTTCTAAAAGAGTTAACAAGAGCTTATAACAGCTCCACTGTTCTTACGACTACCATTGTTCCCATACTTTTCAAATGCCATAGCCATCCATTAATCCAGTGCTCTATTTTTTATATTGACCCATTCCAGTCCTAATCTACCACCACAAGAAAAGGGAGAATAGCCAGCAAAATTCTAAAAACAAAACGTAAAGAGAGAACTAACTTTATTTATCAGGTGTTAAAATATATTTTAAAGCCAAGGTGAAATGACATCAGCATTATGGTGACATAAGACCACCACAGTTGTTTCTGTCCTCTCCCTCACAATGAAGGGAACAACATCAATTCCCTTTGACCTGCATCATGGCCAATTGTTGGGTTATTTAATTTGTCAGTTTTAGGGCAGTGGCATAATTTGAGCTTTAGAAAATGTTGATACCACTTAAAATCATTTTCTCCTTTATCTCTCTTAATGAGGTTTCCTGATATCTATCCTCCTGTTCCTGTATGTGGGAGGTGTGTTGGACTGGAGAATGGAATTAGTAAAAGATTTGAAGTCCTTATTATTTTGAAGTGCAGAGATGGTGACAGCTTCTGAGGATCTCCTTGGGTCATGCTTGACCCTGTGGGGCCGGGGGTACAATGGGGACAGTAAAATCTAAGAGCCTGGTAGCTCTGCCCCTGTTAAGAAGGTGGTGAGAGGGATTCTCTTTAGTTGTCAGTGTGGAATGGGGTGGGGGGAGGAGGGAGGGGGGAGGGGAGAATGTGTTACTAAGTGCAAGGAAACTATAATATACTTTACAGAAAAATATGTGTGTTAGATAAGCTTCATTCAGGCATGAGTTATATGCAGCTATTGGCTGTGGGTTTAATGTGTTATTCTCCCCTCCCCAACAACAAATATTCAGCACCCATCTATGAATAAGAGTGACTATGTGGGAGTTGTGTGATCCAGCACCACAGCTCTGGACCGAGGACACCAGGAGGAGTCTCATCCACCCATGCATCAGGTAATATAGGCAGATGGACCTTGATCCTGGCTAGAGATATTGAAGTGGTGCATTAAGTAGCTCCAGCCCTTCTTTTTTTTTTTTATTATGAAAATACAATGTATTATTTGTTTCAGGGGTAGAGGTCTGTGAATTATCAGTCTTACACAATTCACAGCACTCACCATAGCACATACCATCCCCAACATCCATCACCCAGCCACCCTATCCATCCCACCCTCCTTCCCTCCAGCAACCCTGGAGGGTTTGTTTCCTGAGATTAAGAGTCTCTTATGGTTTATCTCCCTCCCTGGTCCCATCTTGTTTCATTTTTCCCTCCCTTCTCTCCATGACCCCCTGCCCTGCCTCTCAAATTCCTCAGATCAGGGAGATCATACGATAGTTGTCTTTCTCTGATTGACTTATTTCGCTTAGTATAATATCCTCTAGTTCCATCCACACTATCAAAATGGCAAGATTTCGGTTTTTGATGGCTGTATAGTATTCCATTGTATATATATACACCACATCTTTATCCATTCATCTGTTGATGAATGGATGTTGAACATCTAGGCTCTTTCATAGTTTGGCTATTGTGGCCATTGCTGCTATAAACATTCAGGTGCACGTGCCCCTTCAGATCACTACATTTGTATCCTTAGGGTAAATACCTAGTAGTGTGATTGCTGGGTCATAGGATAGCTCTATTTTCAACTTTCTGAGGAACCTCCATTCTGTTTTCCAGAGTGGATGCACCAGCTCCATCCCTTCTTGACCCCAAACCTGGAGACCCTGGAGAACACAGTCTTAGAAAATCGCCTTTGGATAAGAGACCCTTTGCTGAAGTCTAGGTTTCCAGAAGAGAAATTCTAACTCTCTGTTAGAGAAGAGGAATGTGAGTATTGAGTTTGGGTGCATTGGAGTGAATAAGAAGAATAGTTTGATTTTACCCAAATAACTCCTCCCTCAAGGCGGCACAGTTTAGGGCTAAGAGAGCTTTTCCTAGGCCCATGATAAGTGAGTGACCACCCAGCTTTCCCAGCTGTGTGGATGCTGCCAAAGAAAGTCATTTCTCTCTCACCCCATTTAGAGAACTAAATGCTGGAGGGTGGGAAAAGTCTGGGGAAGAGATACATATGACTCAGAGGGCATTAAAGGGACACTGGGTCCTATTAACTGCATTATGAACTCTATCAAGAAGCCTACTCACTCTATCAAGAAGCCTACTCACACAGTGCTGAGAAAACCCCATCTGTGGATACCCCTAATTGGCCCATGGTCAGGACAACCCCAGCATCTTATGTGACTCACCTGCACAGCCTCCCTAATCTGGCCAACACCCTGTGCATCGTTCTGAAGACAGCAGGCAAAAGGAAGTTTTAGAGGATGGCTAGTAAACATGCAGAGAAAGCAGGCCCAAATTTGCAGGCCAACGAGAGACCACAAATTTAAGATGGTCACCACCTTTGGGAAAAGAAGAGGCTATGGGCACTGGGCCTGGTGTGTTGCAGAATTGAGAGAAGGCATACAAGCTTAAGAATTCTACCCCAAGAAGGAAAGATGCATGGAGCAGATGTATTTACAGCTTTGAGAAAACCTCAGAATCTCTAGCAAGGCTAAAGGACAGTACTTCTCACCCAAAGGCATTTAGTAAAGACTGGAGGAGTGATACTATTTCAAATGAGAAGATAGCAATACAAAACTCTAAAGAACGCACACACACACACAAAATCGAGAAAACTTGATTTCTTGACTGAATGACTGAAGGATCACAATATCTTCCAGTAAATAGACCCAAAGACATGCAGATCCATAATTTACCCAATAAAGAATTCCAATTAACTTTTTAAAGGGAGCTCAATGAGCTACAATAAAACACAGAAAAATACTTCAATGTAGTCAGGAAAACAACACATGAACAAAACTAGAAGTTTAATGAATAGATATAAATTATTTAAAAAGAACCAAAAGGGGCGCCCAGGTGGCTCAGTGGATTAAGCTGCTGCCTTCGGCTCAGGTCATGATCTCAGGGTCCTGGGATCGAGCCCCGCATCGGGCTCTCTGCTCAGCAGGGAGTCTGCTTCCCCCTCTATCTCTGCCTGACTCTCTGCCTACTTGTGGTCTCTCTCTCTGTCAAATAAATAAATGAATAAAATCTTAAAAAAAAAAAAAAAGAACCAAACAAATTCTGGAGCTGAAGAATTCAATGAATGACAGGCAAAATGCAATAGAGAGCACCAATAGCAAACTTGATCAAACAGAAGAATCAGTGAAATTGAAGACAAGAACTTTGAAATTATCCAGAGGAAGACAAAGAAAAAAGAATGAGGAGGAATGAAGAAAGCCTACTTGAACTACAGGGTACCATTGAAAGGACCAGTTTGCAAGTCATTGGAGTTCCAGAAGGAGAAGAGAAAAGGGGGAGAAGAAAGCTTATTTAAACAAATGATGGCTAAGAACTTCCCAAATCTGTAGAGAAATTTGGATAGCCAAGTTCATGAAGTTTACAAGTCACTCAACAATATCAACTTAAAGAAACTCTCTCCAAGACACATTATTAAAAAACTATAAAAAATCAAGGACAAAAAGAGAATCTTAAAAGCAGCTGTGGGGAAAAAGGCTTATAACTTACATAGGAGTCCCCACAAGCCTATCAGTGAATTTCTCAGCAGAAAAATTACAGGCCAGGAGAGAGTGGGATAATATATTCAAAGTGCTGAAGGGAAAAAAAGAAAAAGAAAAAGAAAAAAAAAACCTGTCAACCAAGAATATTTTACTTGCCAAAGCAAGTAAAGTGCAACTATACCAACATATCTGGAATATTCTAATTCAGTTAAAGGAAAGCATTCTGTCTTTAGAAAGGGCACGTTTAAAAAAGGCATTATGTATAATTTTCCCAGTAAAGAATCAGTGACTGTACAAAACAGTTTACAAAATAAAAGAATGAAGGCTGATTCATGTATTTTTAATTCAGATATCCTCTTAAGATGGTATTTTACTACAACTGCATTTCTGGGGTTATAGACAGATGACAATGGGGTAGCGCAAGGGCTATGACCTGAAGAAACTTAATATTACCTGGAAGTCTAGATTAAATATTCCATAAAAGCAAGTCTTTAAAAGCACACAGTCATGGGCTATGTCTAGTTCTGAAAATTTCAGAAGTAATTCCAGTCTACTAAATGGAGGACACAAGAGAAAAATGTATAAAAAGTAGAGCATAAGTATAGAGCTGGAACTTTGGAGACAAAGATATAAGCACTGCTTTGAAGGCCAGTCCTTGTGCAGTGTTAGATGCTCTATATCTCTATTCCATCAACTTTCTAACCCTCATTTACCTCATCAGCAAAATGAGAGAAACTAGTGTCTATCTTATGGTATTGCTATGAACATTAAAATGGGTTAAATCATGTAAAGTCCTTAGCATGTCATATGATGCAAAGTAAATGCTAAATAAAAATGTTGGTTACCTTTTGCCAGCATTGTTACCACAGCTTCTGTATCAGCAGAGTGCATTTAGAGAAGAAACACAATTCACGAGGCATGCAGAATAAGGGATTTATTATATGGGATAGACTTTACACAGATGTAGAAGAAGCTAGTCAAGAAGTCTATGTCAGACTGTATGGCCTTTGCACCTGGTTGAGGGGCCTAATGCCACTGGTTAACTCAGCTGGTTAACTCAGCTGGTTAACTCAGCTGGCAGTGCAAGAGAGCCAGAAGAGGACTGGGGGAGAGCAAGGACAGACTAGATCTTGCAATGATGAATGGAACCCATGAGAACAAACTGGATTCCATGAGGACAACTTGAACCTCAATGGTGTGAGGGACGTGCTGGAGAAGCTGGTATTCTTTACCATGGAGTTTCACATATGCCTGGCCTAGGACACTAGAAGACATCTGAGGAGAGTGAGAAAAGCTGTATACCCTGATGGTATCCCACAGTATCAAGGTCAACTACAAGATTAACAAGTGTGAGCTGCTACACTGATGGCACCCTGCATCAAATTTTAGAACACAAAAATGGAAGCTTTAAAAATTGCCCATCACATAGATTTTGAGGAAATTTCTCTTGTGGCCAATCTTAACCTGAGGCCACACAAAGAGAGGGCATTACAGGAGACGTAGACCCAGCATGCCTAAGCTAAAACAGTGAAAAGCCACTACAGTTTACCTCCTGTCAACTTAACATTTGTATACACTTCTTTAAACTATACTAAATTGTCAAATAAAGATGATAAAATGAAACTTCCATCTAACATGTTGCAAATATTTCTTAAAGAATCCAAAATCATGCATACTCTTTTTCCAAAAAGGATAAAAATTTCCTGGTACATTTTGGATCATGTACATTTTTTTTCTAGATGATGGATCATATACAGTTTTGATGCCTATAACTTAAATTCTGAGATGCTAGGCTATTTTTAATATATCTTACATTAGATAATCTGTTCAACTGGTCAGATAGTTGTAGCTGGTATCTAGAATTTCCTCCTTTTGCTACCTGTTTGCCCTCAGCACTAACTTGGTAGGTCATGGTTCCTTCTTTGGTGGGTGACTCAATCTTTCATTTCTGAAGGGTCTGGGTCATTAACAGTCCTGCCTATGTTGGGTTGTTGTGGTTTTCCATTGACTTATTTTAAACAGCTTTGTTGAGGTATAATTTACATACTATTTTTTGTGTATAACTCATTGATTTTTAGTAAATGTACTTAGTTTTTTGGCCATCATCACAATTCAGTTTTAGAGCATTGTCATCATCCCAACAAGATCTCTCATGTCCCTTTGTAAACAATTCCCATTCCTACCCTCAGCCAGGAAACAATGAACCTACTTTCTGACTGCAGATTTACCCTTTCTGGACATTTCATATAAATGAAATCATACAATATGTGAACTTTTGCATTTGGCTTCTTTTAAGTAGCATAGTGTTTCTGAGGGTCATCTGTGTTGTAGTATGTATTGGTAGTTTTTTCTTTTGAGTTATATCAAAGAACATGGAAGTATTATGAGATGTTTCCAGTGATCTTTTATGTTCCAGACATATTCTTCCTTACCTCATTGTATAGTAGCAATGCAATGTTCTCTTGATAGAATCAATTATCCCAATAATACATTTAACTTTCTTTCTTATTAATTCACAGGCATAACAAACCCCAAACAGGCAGGTAGCAATCTTAACTTCTAATTTAATCGAACTGCTGCTGTGTCTCCTGATGGAAATATGCTACCCTTGGGAACTAAGAACTCTAGACCAGCAGAGCCCAAACTCTAGATCAGCCTCCCAAAGTCATATAGGACATAGGAAGCAAAACTTTTCATAGAGTATTACAGAGGGAAGCACCTATGTATAAAGGGAAAACATGCAACAACAACAACTAGAAAACATGACTATATAGGTAGCCCACATTTGCCTTATCTGTTTGCATGCCATTATAATCCATGGTGGTGTGATATTCGTATGTTTGTATGGGCCTGAGAACTCTGAGCTTATGGAAAATGACTGTTCCACTTACACAATAACATAGAGTCACAAGGCAAACAAAGATGTTATTTAAAATGTTGTGCATTTTTTGCATAAATTTTGATTTTTAAAATATTGCATTAAATATTATTGATCTTGATTACTAAGGTTTTTGACACTCATTTAAATTTTGTACCCTATATGAGTTCTTCACTCATTTCATCCTAATTCTGGCCCTGATTAGAGGTGATATTGAGAATGAATGTTCCCATTTCAGTCAATTTATTCCCAGACCTATAAACTCTTGGAAATGGGAGAACATCATACTGGTTTTGAACAAACACTGTATCCTAGGGTACATAATGCCAGCCTTGTAAGGTGTTGTTATCTAGCTACTACTTTTAACTGAGTCTTCAAAAGGCTATTCCAGCATCCTATCAAGCCAGCATGTACTTCAGGGTGATGGAGTACATGATGGGACCAGTGAATTCGTGTGTTGCGTTGTCATACTTCATTTTTTTAAAAGATTTTATATATTTATTTGATAGAGGGAGATCACAAATAGGCAAAGAGGCAGGCAGAGAGAGTGAGAGGGAAGCAGGCTCCCTGCCGAGCAGAGAGCCTGATGTGGGACTCGATCCCAGGACCCCGAGATCATGACCTGAGCTGAAGGCAGTGGCTTAACCCACTAAGCCACCCAGGCACCCCTGTCATACTTCATTTTGCTATAAATTGAGCTTCTTGGTGAGAAGTGAGGTGTGGAATATAAGGATGGTGAATAAGGCATTCTCTAAGTTCATAGATGGTGCATTGTAGCACCATCTATGAACTTAGTAGAAGCATTGTAGTAGAAGCATTGTAGGCAGGGAAGACAAATCCACATCTTGAGTAAGTGTCTATTATAGTGAGAACAAAGTGATCTTTCATGACATAAATAACCAATATAATCAGTCAGGAGGCTCTCTGATTTCCCTGGGGAATAGCCCAATATGGTTGGTTGGTAGGTTACTTAGCCAGCTCAGCCTTGGTAATTAGAAGTATGTGTTGCTAAGCAAATATATAACCTTTATTCCTGCTGCCTTGGACAGTTTGTCATGATTGTACTAGACAAAGATGAGGTGGTTAGGGAAAGAGGTTGACTGATGCCCACAAAATTGGTCATCATGTCCACCTGCTTATTGAAAGACTTTTCTGTTGAGCCTGTTCTTTGATGAACATTTACTTGGGACACAAATATCTTCATTTCCAAAGACATCTATCCACATATCTCTTCTCCACACATCCTGTCACCAGTTTTCCAATTGTGTTCCTACCAATTTTCTCACCATCCAGTTAAATCATTAGCCACTGCCCAAGGCTTATAGTAGATTTCCACCTCTGGTATTCCAGAAAAATGAACAACCAGTTATACTGGTTAAAGTTCTGCCCACTGGCAGGACTTCCCTTCGAGGTCTCTCCAGAGTGGGGCTATCGTGTTGTATTAGCCCACAGTCCATTTTTGTGTAGTGTCAGCATATCATGCAGAGCCATATGTAAAATTAAACACTTCCCCCACCCCTAAATCAACTGGCCATAGAGAACATCCCATAAGAAGAAGGAGAAATTATAGGAATAGAAGCCAGGGCTATCTGGGCTATTTGTTCCTACAACTTACTTGTATCTTCAGGGCCTTCTCAAGACCAATCTTGCATACATAACTTTTATTTTGACAGAGTGCTATTATATACATCCAGCATTTATGATTTGGTGGATTAGACAACACTCAGTTCATGAAGACAGCTCTGGTTGCATGTTACTTTATGGCCCATGGTAACTCAGTATTCCCTTTCTACTAGGGTCTAATAGAATTCAGATGCTGTTTCTTGGAAGAAGTGTAGTTATATTTTGAGAATGGCAAAATTTTGCTCCAAAATCTGTAATGTCTGCACTGTAATTCATTTATAGATACCTGTCAAAGGTTCCATGCAACATCCTGTTTACTGCATATACTTTCAGCACCAACATGTAGCTGGGTTATATGACCCAAGTGGAAAAGCAGCTTGCATAGCTGCCTGGCCTATTCCAGAACCTCCATTTCTTCTGTATCCCACTCAAAATTGGCAACTTTTCTAATTACACAACAAATAGGTCAGAACAGCACACCCGAATGAGTATATGTTACCCCCCAAATCCAAAGAAGCCCACTAGTTGTTATGCTTTTTTTCTTTGTAATAAGGGAGATAGATACAACAACTTGCCTGTCACCTTGGTTGAGGTAATTTAACATGTTTCTAGAAATTAGGAATTGAAACCCTAGAGATTCATTTAGTTGTCAGGCCTCTGAATTTTTGTGAATTTTTTACTACCACCTTTCATGCATCTTACCAAAATGTCTAGAAGGGTTTATCCCTTCTGCATACCAGGTCAACCATCATGATATCATCCATGAAATATAGCATAGTAATGTCCTACTCCATGCAGAATCCATTAAGGTCCCTAAAGACTAGATGTTGGCATGGGATAAAGAATTGCTATAATGAGGTAGGAACATGAAGGTATATTGCTGGCCCTCATAGCTGAAAATGAACTGTTTTTGGTAATTTTCCTAATTGGTTTAGAGAATAAATGTATATGCTGTATCAACACTTTGCATTCAAGGCTCAGGGATATGTTGATTTGCACTAGCAACAGAACTTCATATGGAACAGGCAACTGCAATTGACATTAACCTCTGATTGTGTTGTTTACAGCCTTCGACTGTCATTCTTCAGGGTTCATCTATCTTCCTCATGGGTCCAATATTTTTCTCAACCTATAGGACAAATCTAAAATCCCTAGCCTTATATATAAGAAACACCTTGTGTTATTTTTCTCATTATCTTTTAAGAGTTGTAGGGTTTTTTTTTTCTTTATTTAGTGAATTTACTCAATTTTGAATACATTTTTGCACTTGGGGTAGGTAAGCCTATAATTTTTTCATGTGAATAGCAATTTTTTAGCAACGTCTATTGAATAGTTCATCTCTTCACCAATAATTTCTCATTCTACCCTTGCTACATACCAAGATTCCACATATTCACACATTTGTTTCTGAGTATTTCATTTAGTTCTACATGTCTGTTTCATATGTACGTATGTTTTATTGTTCCTGGAACCATTGGGAAGTCCACGGAAAAGGAAGCATAATGTTTTCCCCAGCTTTATTCTTTTTTTTTTTTTAAAGATTTTATTTTTAAGTAATCTCTATACCAATGTGGGGACTGAACTTACAACCCCCAAGTCAAGAGTCTCATTCTCTATCAACTGAGCCAGACAGGCAATCCCTTCCCCAGCTTTATGTAGCTATTTCAACTCTGTTGTCAACCTTGAATGGCACCTATGCCATGGACTTGCCTACCCATACAAACATTAAAATTCTAGCTCTCTGCTTTTAAGGACTATCTTCAGTCCTGATAAGCTATTATTTACCATTCCAACTTGAATTTCTGCTCATTTCTGGCACTTCGGATTTTCCTTTTCTTAATTTTGAGTTCACCAATAAGTTGAAAAAATGTTTTGTATTTTATGCAATGTTTCTATGTGTTTAAAGCAGGTACATAATATATCTTCCATGTCAGATCAATCCATCATATCTGCCACATTTCTATTATTTGGGATTCTTTCTTTCCTTGAAATTATTTTCTTTGCCCCCAAATTCTCCACCTGTTGGCTTTAATAGTCATTGCTTCAGGGCAAAGTAGATAAAGTTCTACAACAAAGAAGTCTGTAGAAATGTTAAGTAGAATTTTTAAAACACTCAGCAGGCATCACAGTCTGAAACCAAGGAGATTTTGATTCTCAAGGGCTAGGACTTCAGAGGAAATTTGTTTGTTTTGATTTCTAAAAAGATTTAGTTTGGATCATCAAAGCCAAAGCCTCTAGGACTAGAGTGTAGATATTATAAAAGATAAATGCTCATTAGAGCAAAATGCAGAATATGACATCAGCTCCTCAGAAGCACAGAAAATAACTGTCAGTCAAAAAGTCAGTATAGGGAGTCACTACAGCAGGAGGCCAGGAAACCCTGTAAGCAAAAGCTACAGATAGACCGCCCAAAATGGGGAGGCCAGATGAAGATTCTCAAAGAACCATCAAGCATATGAGAGCCAGTGATGCCTGGGATACTTATCCAGTCCTACTCACTCCCAGACATCAGATGACAAGCTACACCATCAAAAGGTGAGGCAAGTAAGAATAAAAGGGCATCAAGAGAACCCAAAACCCCCTCTTCCACTACAATGATAATAGCTAACATTTACTGAGCACTTATTATGTTGTAGAACCTGTTCTAAGCGTTCACATGCTTTCTCTAATTTAATTCTAATAACCCATGAGATTGATAGTGTTATTGCCACTATTTTAAAGATGAAGCAATGAAATACAGAAAATTAAGGTTGCTAAAATTTGATAGATTCAAGGTTTTATTTCCTTTGTATCCAGAACTACTGAAGGAAAAAAAAAGTGAGAAGATAATCCTTGAAAAGGATGAAAAGCCAGATGGATGTTTGAGTTTGAAAATAACTCCATTTACATCCTGAAGAAAATTGCCCTCAATAGTTAAGTTTTTCCAGGGAAACAGTACATGCATGTGCATGTCAGACTAATTAATTAATTAAGATATTTATTATAGGGAATTGGCTCACACAATTACGGAAAAGTGCCATGATCTTCATCTGCAAACTGGAAACATGGGGAAATTGGTGATATAGTTCCAAAAGTCTGAAAACCAGGAAAGCCATGATGTAAATCCCAGTTCAAAAGCAGAATACCAAGGTCCCAGCTCATACAGTCAGGTATAGAGAGCAAAGTCTCTCATACTTTGCCTTTGTTCTGCTCAGGCCACCAACCCATTATATGAACCTTGCCCACATTAGGGAGGGCAATCTGCTTCTCTCAGTCTACCAATTTAAATGTTAATACCATCTATAAGCACCCCTACATGACTACCCAGAAATAACGTTTTAACAACCAACTGACGATCCCTTGGTCTAGTCAAGTTGATACACGAAATCAACAGAAGTTTACCCATAAAATTATCCGTCACAAGTCCACCCCTTGTCAACTTGGCAGCCATACACATCTCCTTAAATCATATTTAATCTCCAAATAAAGACAGCACAAGGTCATAATTTTACCTAACATGATACAGCTATTCTGCATACAACTGAAATGCACTAACCCTTTCCCTAGTAAAGAAGATAATGTCCTTAAGTAAATGGTTACTCTTTTCCTTGATATCCCATAACATAAATACAATGATGCAAGATTAATAATACTTCATAATAAGTCAATACATCATATGTCACATAATAAGAGAATGAGGGAGGGAAGAAATCAGAGACATTGGATATTATATGTATACACACATACACAAACATATTTATAACAAAATAAGGAGGAATGCTCTTAACAAGTCCGCATTTTTAAAAGCTGGTCACATGGTCATGGCTGGTATTTATAACTACCTTCTTCTATTAGCATTCTGTAGTCCCTTTGTCTTTAGAAAGCACCTCAGCTGATCTTGGTCCTCTACCTGATGGAGTGACCCAAATCTTCATTCTTAAAGGGTCTGGGCCATTAGTAGTCCTACCTGGTTGGGATTATTATAGTTTTCTATTGACCGTAAATCACAGAACATGGTAATAATAAAAGATATCCTAAGGGATCTCTTGTATTTCAGGGATACTTGTCCTATTCTCCACTGTGGAGTAATAGCCCAATTTCTCCTTGGTAGTCAGGATCAATAACTAATCCAACACAGTAACTCCCTTCTTTATTTGTTAATTTGGAGGCATGAAGGAGTCCAAAGTGGTTGCAAAGCCATCATGATTTTCAGTTTAATAAAATTATTGTGTGTTTCCTAGTAGAATAATTCTTCCCTTTGGAATTAGGACCTCTAAACATAAGGTTCTGGGGAAAAGAAGCAAAAATTTTGGCTAGTGGGGCACAAGGGGTCATATGAAGGTGCCTTTCCATTTCCATCCCTTGATTCTGGGATCCATAAATCCTCACTTTTGAAGAAATGGCACCATATTCTGGACACTAATTCAGAGAATATACACCTTTTGGAGAGCCCTGATCCAGCCCTGCAAGTTGTTGCCACCTAGCTGATGTCATAACCAAGTTTTCAAAAGGCCCTTTCAGTGTCTGTCAAAGCTGCTGCTTCCAGATGGTGGGGATCATGATAAAACAAGCAAATTCCATGAGCATGGGTCCATAGTCACACTTCTTTTGCTGTGGAGTTCCTTGACCAGAAGCAATGCTGTGTGGAATACCTTTACGGTAGGCAAGGCATTCTATAAGTCTACAGATGGTACTTTTAGCAGAAGTTTTGAATGCAGGGAAGGCAAATCTGTATCCAGACTAAATGTCTATGTCAGTAAGAACAAAATGATAGAAGCAGTCCAATGTAATCAACCTGCTACTAGATAGCTGAATGATCACCCTGGGGAATGGTGTCATATTGAGGGCCCCGGGTTAGTTTCTGATGCCAGTAGATTGGATACTCAGCTGTGGTCATAGCCAGGTAAGCCTTAGTGAGTGGAAGTTAGTGTTGTTGAACCTTCATCTCTATCATCATGGCTACTTTATTCTTGAGCCCATTGGGTGATGCAAGGGTTACTGGGGAAAGAGGCTGACTGAGAGCCACAGACATTTAGGTCTATGATCCATTTCGAGTTAACTTTCATGAAGGGTGTAAGGTCTGCCTAGTTTTTTTTTTTTTTTTTTTTTGCTTGTGGATATCCAATCATTCCAGTAGAATTAATATTTTTTAAAAAGGCAACGTATTTAAGCTTTAAGAAGAAGAGCCAACAAGATTTGAAACAGGCAATGATGGTGTTAGAGGCATCTAACCAAGTACTGGAGCAGAGATGGACAGAAGCCCAGAGGAAAGCCAAATGAGCAACAAACACCAGGACCCTGCTAAGGAATGGGAAGGATCTGGGGCAGGACTTTCACTTGTTTTAGAACAGTGATTGCTAAGGAATGTTGTCTTTGGCTATCTATTTTGTAATGTTTTATTTGAAACAGTACTTTTTGAACAGTATATTCATAACATCAGAGTTTTGAAAAATTAACATATAACCCAAACCATACATTTTTATTGAATTTGCTATAAACTCTGGAGGCAGACAGACCTGAATTTGAATACCAACTCTTCCCCCTTATTAGATGTGCCACTTTGGACAAGTTATTTAACCCTTTCTAGCCTCTACTTGCTCATATATAATATGTGGATAATAATAGTACCTAGTTCATAGAGTTGTGATGAGCATTAAATTAGAAAATATATATACAATGGTTAACACAATATCTGGTATATAATAAGTATGTTTGTGTAGAACCATAAACACATAGTTATGAAGTTCAAGGGAGAAAAATTTAAATTTGACAGTATCTCTTAGGAGAATTCTTACAGAAATATCAACATAACTATGATGCAGTGTGGTAAGTGGCTTAATAGAAATATCTAAAAGTGCTATAGGAAAACAAAAAAAGGAAGAAAGCAATGTGTAGGGAAATTGGGGAATGTTATAAAAACAAGATGATATTTTATTTAATTTATTTTTTAATTTTTTTAAAGATTTTATTTATTTATTTGACACAGAGAGAAAGAGAGATCACAAGCAGGCAGAGAGGCAGGCAGAGAGAGAGAGTAAGGAAGCAGGCTCCCTGCTGAGCAGAGAGCCCGATGTGGGGCTCGATTCCAAGACCCTGAGATCATGACCTGAGCCGAAAGCAGAGGCTTACCCCACTGAGCCACTCAGGTGCCCAACAAGATGATATTTTAGTTTGAATTGAGGGAGAAGTATATTTCTCTAAGGAGAACATGTTGAGGAAGATTATTTAGATAGAGAAATCAAAGGCAAAAATTTCTGAGGTTTAGCTCAAGCCATTGAAATGATTTTGAGATATATTGCAAAAATTCTCAGCCATATCCAGTATTATGATTTTGTTCATATTTACAATTTGTTTTTTTTTTCTGTTTTCTTTTTCTAAACGTCAGTTTTACTTAAAAAACTCTCTTCCCCCATTTTATGATACAATTGTCAAAAAAATTACAATGAAGAATCCAGAAAAAGAGAGATGCTCAGTTCTCTCTACACTGCATAAAGTATCAAAATCTATTCTCATTACTATAGTCAGTTCTGAGTACACAACATTAAAAGGGACAATGCAAGGGTGCCTGGGTAGTGTAGTCAGTTAAGCATGTGACTCTTGGTTTTGGCTCAAATCCTAATCTCAGGGTCCTGAGATTGAGCCTTGCATCGGGCTCTATGCTCAGCATAGAGTCTGTTTGAGATTCTCCCTCTGCCTCTTCCACTTGTGCTCTCTCTCAAATAAATAAATCTTTACCAAAAAAAAGAGGAACAGTGCAAACTATAGTGCTTTCAGATAAAAGCGACCACTATAGTAATGAGAAAGTTGAATTGTGATCTATGACAAACACTGGAATGATCCAGAAATAATTTGCCTAGAGGAGAGTGGGCAAAGAAAAGAGAGAGAAGCATATGATCACAGAGAGTAGAATTAGAACTACTGGCTATATGAAGTTAAGGTCAAACTAAGTTCCACTAAATGTGAGGAAGAATTTCCTAACACGTAATACTCTCTCAAATGATGTGAGCTTCTTTGGGAAGGAGTGAATTTCTCATCACTAGAATTGTTTAAGTAGAAGTCTGTCAGGGATATCAAATAGAATATTGGGAATTGTGGGGAATTGGGCCAAATGACAATAGGGTCCCTTTTCAAACCCAAGACTTTTGAGAGTAAATGCCTGCTCCCTTTTGAATTTTGAAGATCCATGCTAAGAGCCCTCTATGGTACATATGGAAGCCAATTGAAGATGCTTAAATGATTATGGATGAGGATGTGTAAATAATCCACATAATCCACATGGTGGAGCAATGAAACAGGAAAATATCGAAGCTCCCACTGCAGCAGTCCACTTTTACTAGATATGGTAGAGCTACAAATAATCTCAAAATGTTGATGGCTTGCTACACAATGGTTTCTTTCTTACTCTCATTACTTGTAAGCTGAAGACTGACTAAACTCTGGACCACATCTTCTACTCTCTTTAAAGTCCAGACTGAAAAAGAAGCCTGTATCTAGACATTGCTGAAATTACAGAACCACAAGAAGGCCCTTACACCTTCTGCTTAAAGTTGGTTTTGCCATTTCTGCTCCATTTCATTGGTCACAGCAAGATATATGACTAAGCCTGCCATCAAAATGACGGGAAAGATGGCCCTGAAAGAGAGAAAATATTTTGACTACACTTTAACATACTATATAAAGTCCTATAGTCATGATTTGACATTTAACAATTCCACACAGTAAAATAAATAACTTCTAGGAAGTAAGAAATACTTTTTTATATAACATTTATTTTGAAGGTAATTTCTCCCACCAAAAAATAGAGTAACCTAAAAACCTACTACCTACTTCAATGCAGAAAGAGAAAATGGAACTCCCAGACATTTGTAGTAGGGATATTTGCAGAGTTGCAGGAAAAAAGCATCTTCTTATATTTCATCATTGTCTACAAAGAAACTTATAGAAATATAAATATCTATGTTGACTTAATATAGTTGATTAAACCTTTGTCCTTTAAAATATTTATTTATTTATTTATTTGTCAGAGAGAGAGAGAGAGGAACGAGAGTGAGCACAAGCAGACAGAGTGGGAGGCAGAGGGAGAAGCAGGCTCCCTGCCGAGCAAGGAGCCCGATGTGGGACTCAATCCCAGGACGCTGGGATCATGACCTGAGCCGAAGGCAGCTGCTTAACCAACTGAGCCACCCAGACGTCCCAAACCTTTGTCCTTTAAACATAAAATGTGGGGGGCACCTGGGTGCCTCGGTCAATTAAGAAGCCAACTCTTGATTGATCTCAAGCTCCCAGTCATGGGATCAAGCACCATTTCGGGCTCTGTGCTTAGCATGGAGTCTGCTTGAGGATATTCTCTCTCTCTCTCTCTCTGCCTGCCCCATGCTCACACACTCTCTCTCCCTTTCTAAAATAAATAAATAAATAAATAAATCTTTAAAATATTTTTTGATAATTACTCATAGAGATAGAAAATTATTCTCTGTAATTCCATCATGTGAATTGCTTGGATGATAGGCATGTGACCCTGTTTTATGTACAGACTGCTACGCTGGGTAAAGAAGCTGGTGATAGAATTGGATCAAAATGAAACAGATAAGAAGATGGACGATTTCTAAGGCTCTTATATCAAACTAAGTGTCTTCACTTACTCTGGAGGCTATTGAGAGCAATAAAGAGGCTTTTTAAGCATGCAAGAGACAAGATCAGAACCACTCAGGCAATAATATGGAGGATGGATTGGAAATGGGACACAATTCAAGGCAGACTAAGTAATTATTAGAATTAGAGTAATGTTGGCTAGAAGTGAAAGGCCCTAAAACTAGGCCAGGGCCAGTAGTAATAGAAAAGCTAAAACAAGTGGAAAAGTATCAGAGTTAAAAGAATAGGACTTGGTGACTGATTGGATGAGAAGGCTGAATGAGTAGGAGGACTCTGATGGTTGCCAAATTTGGGGCTTGGCACAGCTGGGCCAGTATAGTTAAATGATTTACAAACGCAGGCTTAAGTCCTAGTTGCTACTTCCTAAATTTGTGACCTCCTACAAGTTATTTTATTTTGTTTTATCTTGCTGAGCCTCCATTTCCTCATCTGAGGATTGAGCTGATAGTAGTACTCCCATCATAGGACTATTATGAGAACTTATGCTCTGTTACTAATGCTAGCTTTCAGAGACATTCCAAGGTACTTTAGAGATTTGTGGATGCATTAAGATAGACAAATCTGTCATCCAGACTGCTATTTTATTAATATTGTATTACCAGAATGGATAGGCAACATCGAGAATAGAGAATGAATGTTTCTAGTCTTGCTTTAAAATGGATATTCTGGGAAAAATGCTTATATAAGAAAGTTAAAAAACCCTTTTTTTTAAATCTCAGCACTGTGTCTGTTCTGGTTTGGCTTACATATGTTTATCTTGGATGACTTTTATTCTCTCTTTTGTTCCTTTCTAGATGTCTTAGAGCTTGAGCCTTCACCCAGCTCCAGGTGCAGTAGATCAAGAACTCAGAATTAGTATCGATCTCCACACCCTTCCACTAGGGAGGAATGATAATAATTTGGGAATTAAGTGGTTTAATAAGAAAGGAAATTACATAGGAAGTAGGAGTAAAATTTTAAAATTCTGTATTAACTATGACTTTAAACCCCAATACTTTAGTGGAGAATTGCAGAATACTTAAACACCCTTAATACCACCCTAATGCCTATTGCCCATCCCCCTGTTAAGCAGTAAGTGTGGCTATTAATTTTGTTGTGATGATGATGATGATGATGATGATGATGATATGATGATGGATAGATGGCCAACCAAAGCATTGTCAAAGACTATTAAGATTTCTTGAGATACATAAAAAAAATCAAAGAGGAAAAGTCTAACTGGAAAAATATGTTTGTATCCATTTACTCTAGAAACATAAAATGAGTGATATCTCTGATTAATATTTGTCCTTCAATATTCATTCTCCTCTTCCCTTTTTTAGTAATAGAACTTTTAGACTCAGCCAAAGACTATACATCTCAATCTACTTTCCAGCTGTGTTTGACCACATGACCATCTGGCTAACAACATATGCATATAAGCGTATAAGCAGCAAGTGCAACCTCCAGGTCACATTCTTGAAAAGAATTTGCTGGTCCCTCACTTCTTTGTTCCTTTTCTCATGGGAATTGAGTGTTTCAGTCTTCTGAACTAGGACAAAAAAGATAGAAGAACCCCCAAGGACGTGAATGACCTTGAGCAAAGCCACCTACTGCCAGACTGATACATAGGAGATCACTAATTTCTATTTTGTTTTAGCCATTATATTTTTTGTCTCTTCATTATTTATAGCAAATAAGCTTAATACATGAAATAAAATACATGGTACAATGCCAATCAACTGTAAAACAAAACAAAACAACACAAGACAAAACAAAAACCTCCCACATCTTTAAAAGACATACAAATGATAAAAATTTTCATTTAAAGATGATGTCTGTACTGGAAAATATTTCTTTACCCAAAAAAAACCCAGAAAAACAAATAAAGGTGGTGTTTAAAAATATTGTTGTAATTAAGCATTCATTCCTTTGGTGCAGAAATCATTACACCTCTGTAACATGCCTGCCTATTATTTGAATTATCAAATTTATTTGACTTTTGGAGGAATATATTGTGAGTGAAAGTAGGGGATTCTCAAACATGTTTTTAAAGATGCATAGGCTTTATGAGTATTATGGCTCTCTTGACCCTCAGAAATCATATCATGGAGTATTTGTTTTGGTATCAGCACCAACAGGACTTCATTTATTTGCCAGACAAGGCGGGGAGTCTACTCCCGTATTATGTATGCTGGATGTGTATGAAAGGCTTAAAGCTATGTAACATAATGTGACGATGATCACAATGCTAAAGAAGCAGAGAAAATAAATGTAAATCTAAAAAGAGAAAAAGCATTTTTATGTTCACAAAGAAGTCCAAGTTTCTTTTGTTGCCTTACTGCCAACACTCCACCCCAGTTCCTGGTCTTCTCTACACTGTCTTTGACATTGAGTGTATTGAATACACCTGAGGATTCTGTCAGTATTATTCTGGTACCTTTTAATCTCTCAGGTTCTCTACATGTACACATGGTACTAAACCCCCTGAAACTCCACTGATCAGATTGCTTCCCCCTACAATTACAAAACCCCTGAATTTTTATTTCCATAAATGAAAAGCTGCCAGCTGAATTAAATGATACGTGGGCTTCAAAAGATCACTAAACTAGAATTCAGGCTCCTGGTTCCAGCTGTTATACATAACTAAGTGACTTCAGTCTAATCATGTGGGTCTTAATTTTTAAATAACAGAATTTATCATTTTCTAATGACCATATTCTGTATTCTTTATGTATGGCTACTATAAGAGGGATTTTATTCATAGGGAGTCAAATTCTTTGTTTTAGCATATTCATCTCATGAGGAATACATATAGAAAAGAATTTGTTGCAAAGGGTGTGTATATCATATGCTTCAATGTATTTTAAAGTGAAAACTCCAAAATTATGAGACTTTAAAAATATTCAGAATCTCTTATTGAGTGACTACTAAGTGCTTGGCCTGGAAAATAGTGAGGAGTAAGGCAGACTTGGTCCTATCCATACAGAGCTCAGAAGGCAGATAGCAAAAAAAGTAATAAAATGCATGATGAGAAGTAGAGTAGGCTTTGGCTACCTACAATTAGGGGACTTAGAGTAGTCTGTGTAGAAGACAGTTTGGCATAAAGGAAGAGATGTAAATTTTGAGGATGACTTTTAGGGAATAAATTACCATTTCTTTTGTGCAGAAGTAGAGTCTAGAGGTTATGTGGTCCTAGGTTTGAATTCCAAATCTGCTATATACTGTGTCATCTTGGGTAACCTCTTTGAACCAGTTTCCTTAACTGTAAGCTGGGGATGATAATTGTACCTACCTCATATGACTCTTAGCATGATTAGAGGAAATAATGCTGTGTCTAACACGATAATTATACCAGCTATCATTATAATTGTTGTTTATGAATAGTATTGTGTCTTTGGAACTAGTCTAGCAATGACATGTCTTTCAGCTGTCTCCAGGAATCCTATAATTGGTAACATAGTCCCGAGTTGCACCAGAAATTTTTTTTTTTAGAAATTTTTAATTTGCAAATTGGCAAGCACTCTGTAGTGTATCTGAGACAGGGCTTCATAAAACTTTCCTGGGCTCTTGTCCCCACCCTTGTCCCAAGGTGGGGGGTGGAGAGGGGAAGCAGGAGAGGAATGAGGAAAGAGCAAGGAGCAAGACCACTCAGAGGTCTGCAGTATATGTCCCAGAGCCCAGTACAGTGAACCAATCATTGTTCCAGTGAGATGTGGACTTGAATTTGGCATGCAAGTTATAAACCTGTGGTAGGTCATGACCTATTTAATTTCAGATAGTGATCAAAAACAGAGTTGGCCATCAGGGAGATTCAAATTAAAACCACATTAAGATACCACTTTACACCAGTTAGAATGGCCAAAATTAGCAAGACAGGAAACAATGTGTGTTGGAGAGGATGCGGAGAAAGGGGAACCCTCTTACACTGTTGGTGGGAATGCAAGTTGGTGCAGCCACTTTGGAGAACAGTGTGGAGATTCCTCAAGAAATTAAAAATAGAGCTTCCCTATGACCCTGCAATTGCACTACTGGGTATATACCCCAAAGATACAGATATAGTGAAAAGAAGGGCCATCTGTACCCCAATGTTTATAGCAGCAATGGCCACGGTCGCCAAACTGTGAAAAGAACCAAGATGCCCTTCAACGGATGAATGGATAAGGAAGATGTGGTCCATATACACTATGGAGTATTATGCCTCCATCAGAAAGGACGAATACCCAACTTTTGTAGCAACATGGACGGGACTGGAAGAGATTATGCTGAGTGAAATAAGTCAAGCAGAGAGAGTCAAGTATCATATGGTTTCACTTATTTGTGGAGCATAACAAATAATATGGAGGACAAGGGTAGATGGAGAGGAGAAGGGAGTTGAGGGAAATTGGAAGGGGAGGTGAACCATGAGAGACTATGGACTCTGAAAAACAACCTGAGGGTTTTGAAGGGGCGGGGGATGGGAGGTTGGGGGAACCAGGTGGTGGGTATTAGGGAGGGCATGGATTGCATGGAGCACTGGGTGTGGTGAAAAAACAATGAATACTGTTACGCTGAAAAGAAAAAAAAGAAAAAGAAAAAGAAAAAAAAAAACAGTTGGCAAAACAGCACAAACAAAAAAGAATGACAAAAACAACCCCATGGGGGACGAGAGAAAGCTCTATCTTTTAGCTCAATTGTAGTTATATAAGAGAAGGTTGTATTTCATACAAGTCAACCAGCAGCATACTCTCCTGAATGCTCTCATGCCAGACAATAAGGTGTCTGCAGTTATATTTTCATCCCTTCTACGTGACCCTTCTAGCTTCCTTGGTAGCCTCCTCTTCATTACTCCAAATTGGATTCAGTTGCCTGAAACTTCTATCTTTCTATCAGCCTCAGTTCATACAGCATAATATGACACAATATAATATATGATATAACATGATACAATATGATATGACAATAACATACAGAAGAATATACTTAGTTTTGGAAGAGCTGTGATCTACTCCAAAATTAGTGTGTTGACATTTAAAATGATAAGGAGGTTGACACCTTAGCACCTAACTCAGCATCTAAATGATTAGAAATTGACAATAGTTATTATTTACGCACATCAGTCCCTTCATTGGAAAAAGAATTAGGTAAATGCAATCTAAATTTTCTCAATGCTTTAAGGATTCCTTTGGTAGTATCCTCCCCACAGAAGACCCCAACCACTTGACAGAGAACTCTTTAAATTAAAATAATAACAATAAATTTTAATTTATTGTAAAAATCAACAATAAAGTAAAAACTAAAGTGGTGATGAATTTTATTTTGCATTCAGCCCAATATGAATAATAACATCTTCCACTTGGGTACTTTCAGCTAATTTCTTTGTGAACTGCTAAGTGATATTGACACAGATTATTAACATCTATCACTTTATAAATCTTTATAAAGCTTTCATCCAAAACCACCTTGAAGACCAGCACAATTTAATGATTCAGACTCCTGGCACTTCTTTAAACTTAAGTCAGAGCATGGGGTGGCATGGCAAGAACACTCAGAGGAACCTCCGTCTACAAGCACCACATTGCTTCAGTGACTTCTGAATTCAGGACAGAGAGAGGCCCTGGAAGGATGCACAGGAGTGCTCCTTAGACATAGCAGTCGAATCTTTTGGGGATTTAGGGCATCTCCTCTCACAAAAGATAAACATTCAATCTCACTTTAGATGTCTTAAGGGCAAAAACTTTCCACATCCTTTTCCCCATATTAAAATATCATTAATTTCCCCATTAATAACTTCAATAAAAGGATGTCAAAGAGCAATTCATTAAGACTCAGCTTGCATTAATTTGAGATATACATAGGAAAGGCAAAAATTAAAGCAGCTGCACAGAATTAGCAGAAAAGAAAACTGGAAAATATGGTAGAAGTGGAGTAAGATTATCATTTCAAATATGAATTTTTAAAAAATAACCCAAAGAAAAAGAAAAACATGACAAAAGCTTCTAAAACTGAAAACCTTTCACCTTGAGGTCTTCAATTATGTTACATGATGAAGACGGAAAGCTTTATTCTAGTTAATTCTTCCTGCAGCAAATGACAGTTAACCTATTGTTTGTTTCTCAAAGTAAGAAGCCAGCCAGACTTTAAGAAAAGCTAGAATTGGGAGGATTTTTGCCTTTTCTGAGCTAGTTTTTGTGTTTTGGTATAGTTACAGTAAATCTCCTACTGTGGGGTGAAATGTAGACTGTTTTAATCAGTTATCTGGGATTTATCTTAATCACACGATGTAAGATGCAAACAAAGATGTTGTTATGAAGAAAGTTTATTTCCTTACACCGCACACGAAAATAGACTCAAAATGGATGAAGGACCTCAATGTGAGACAGGAATCCATCAAAATCCTTGAGGAGAACACAGGCAGCAACCTCTTCAACCTCAGCCGCAGCAACTTCTTCCTAGGAACATCGCCAAAGGCAAGGGAAGCAAGGACAAAAATGAGCTATTGGGACTTCATCAAGATCAAAAGCTTTTGCACAGCGAAGGAAACAGTTAACAAAACCAAAAGACAACTGACAGAATGGGAGAAGATATTTGCAAATGACATATCAGATAAAGGGCTAGTATCCAAAATCTATAAAGAACTTATCAAACTCAACACCCAAAGAACAAGTAATCCAATCAAGAAATGGACAAAGGACACAGACAGACATTTCTGCAAAGAAGACATCCAGATGGCCAACAGACACCTGAAAAAGTGTTCCACATCACTCGGCATCAGGGAAATACAAATCAAAACCACAATGAGATACCACCTCACACCAGTCAGAATGGCTAAAATTAACAAGTCAGGAAATGACAGATGCTGGTGAGGTTGCGGAGAAAGGGGAACCCTCCTACACTGTTGGTGGGAATGCAAGCTGGTGCAACCACTCTGGAAAATAGCATGGAGATTCCTCAAAAAGTTGAAAATAGAGATACTCTACAACCCAGCAATTGCACTACTGGGTATCTACCCTAAAGATACAAATGTAGTGATCTGAAGGGGCACGTGCACCCGAATGTTTATAGCGACAATGTCCACAATAGCCAAACTATGGAAAGAACCTAGATGTCCATCAACAGATGAATGGATAAAGAAGATGTGGTATATATATACGATGGAACACTATGCAGCCATCAAAAGAAATGAAATCTTGCCATTTGTGACAATGTGGATGGAACTACAGGGTATTATGTGTAGCGAAATAAATCAATCAGAGAAAGACAATTATCATATGCTCTCCCTGATTTGAGCAAGTTGAGAGGTAACACGGGGGGGGGGGCTTGGAGGTTGGAAAAGAATAAATGAAACAAGATGGGATTGGGAGGGAGAAAAACCATAAGAGACTCTAAATCTCACAAAACAAACTGAGGGTTGCCGGGGGGAGGGGTGTAGGGAGAGGGAGGTGGGGTTATGGACACTGGGGAAGGTATGTGCTATGGTGAGTGCTGTGAAGTATGTAAACCTGGCAATTCATAGACCTGCACCCCGGGGCTAATAATACATTATATGTTAATAAAAAATAAATAATAAATAATAAAAAAAGAAAGTTTATACCCACAGATCTCTGGAGGGAGAAGGCCCAGCACATCCTGCAAGACCACACAGGGAATATCACAGCAAGCCCAAAGGCAAAGGGAAAGAGGAAAATGTGGGCAAGAACCTTACTGTTGTTTCTGAGGGGAGGAAGAGGGGAGGTGGATAAGCAGGTTTATGATTTGCTCGTTCGAATGATTTCATTGGTCTTTGGGAGATAGGGGCTAGTTGTGTGGTACCTGGCCCTGGGGTTATTAGTAAAAGTGGCCCAGAGTTTGAGAGTCCATTAGAGGAAGTGGTTGGGTATGTGGGCTCTGAATTGGTAGCTTCTACACGAAAGACATGCTAGCATCTTGCTAGGAATCTCTAGGAATTAGCTTTCCCTGGGAGGAATAGTCCTTCTGGGTTCAGCAAAGCCCCAGATGGCAAAGCGTCAAAATAAGAAGCTAGACCACATGATTATTGCACAGAAATATGTCGTACTTCATAACTGAGTCTGAAAAATATTCAGCCACAATTCATAATGAAAACAGAAAATTCTAAAAAACTTTGAAGTTTTCTCATCAATACATAAAAGTCATAGTTCAATTTTAACTTCAAGTTTACTTTCTTTACTACCATTTGGAATAGCTCATGTTTAAGTGTAAATTTTGCAAAACATGGGGTGCCTGGGTGTTTCAGTCAGTTAAGCATCTGCATTCAGCTCAGGTTGCAGTCCTGAAGTCCTGGGATAGAATCCCACATGGGTCCCCCTGCTCAGCTCCCTGCTCTCCCTCTCCCCCTGTCCCGCCCACCAACCTGTGCTCTCTCTCTCTCTCTCACTCAAATAAATAAACAAAATCTTTAAAAAAATAAATTTTGTCAAATTTTTTTATTTCTTCTTTTCTTATCTCATTTGCTACATTGACAGATTGTATAAATGGTATGACATTTGGCTAAACGCAAATTGTTTCAAAATTAACCACACTGTACCTTTTAAAAAAATACTGTAGGAACAGCAAATGACATTTTTTCATACTAAATTATTTAGATTTGGCAAAAAAAAATTAAATAGCTCAAAAATCTAATACAGGAGAAATAATATTATGACTTTTTATTTAAATAAAACATATTTCCAGATCTTTAAAGTGACCAATCAAATATGGCTCAGTGATAACTGTCAGTCTGTCAGGATTATACAGTCCCTCATACAATAAGGTGTATCTAAAGATAATGGATCAGCCTCCTTTGTTGGGTCCTCCTCTTCTTCTTGAACTTTTAAGATCAGAATGCTGTTTTGGGGCCCTTCCTGTTCTTATGAATATCCACTCTCCTAATACTTTTGTCTAGACTCATGATTTTAAATCCCATCTATATGTTTTTAACTCCCAATTTTATTTCTCAAGCCCAGATATCTTTCCCAAATTCCAAACTCATACATCCAACTTTCTATTTGACTGCTTCGCTCGAATCTTTGATAAATATCTCAAGCTTAACGTGTCTAAAATGGAACTCTTATTTCTCCCCCCAATCCCTGCCCTTTACCTCCCACAAACCTTCTTCTCCCATATGCTTCTACAGATCAGTTAATATATGTCCATATTTCCAATTAGTCAGAATGAATAGGGCCTTCTTAACTCCTCTCTTTCTCTCATAACCCATGTCCAATCCACAAGCAAATCCTTCTGGACAACCCTGTCCAGCTTTCACAGCTCATTTCACAGCTCATTTTTTTTCTGGTACAAGTTTGGGAACCTAAGTTTGTTTTAAATCTCACAGAGTTAAGTGGTGTTTTAGTCTGTATTCATAGCTTCTTTGATAATATAATTTCTTCAGACATTTAGGAAGCTCTTTATTTCTCTGCTGAAATTCCTCATTGATTTTTGTGTTCTCTTTTACATTTGATCCTTTAATATAGTAATCATAATTATTTTAAAGATTGATAGTTCAACATCTGTGTTATTTCTGAGTCTATTTCTGTTTTTTGTTCTATCTCTTCTCAGTAGGTTGTTTTCTCTTGCTTTTTAAAAATCTTGTAATTTTTTTATTGACTGCTGGATATTTTGTGTAAGACAGTAGAGACTGAAGTAAATGATACTTACTCCTGGATAGAGAAATACCTCTTCTTCTGTCAGACTTTTAGTGTGGGTTTGGGTCAATATAGTGAAAGGTCGAACTAGGTTTGGGTATTCTTTTTGCTTTTGTTTCCTTCAGTGTACCACAAGGTTCAAATTCTTCTAACAGTCAAGCTACTACTCCTTGTGGCTTGGATGGGAGACAGAGTGCTAAAGGGTTTCTCTCACTGGTTCTGCTCCACTTTCAGGGTTTGATCTGTACTCCCACACTTGCCCCTCCCCCAATGGTAGAATGCTGTTGCAGGAGAGATTCTCTGTTGTCCTGTTCCAAATTCATTTTCTGGTAAGTCTTATACAGCTAGGTCTTGGAGATTGGGCTTTCTCAGTATGTCTATACATCCTGCCCGTGGCAACCAAACTCTGACTTATGTCTGGGGTTGGTCCAGTGGCAGCAGAACTTTGGTAAGATTCAAGATCCAAGATCGGTTTTTGGGCTCTCCTCCAGAAGCAGGTGATTTTCACTTCTATTCTTTCCTTAGATGCATTGACTTTTTGCCTATAACCTGTAAGCAAGAGGGTTTTCTGCCTCTCCTCTCAGTGATTTAAACTTTTTGCTTCATATAAGAGAAAACAGGGAAGAAAGTAAGGCCTTGTGCTCATTTCTGAAGTCACTTATTATTTCTTTATACCTGCCTTAGTGATGTGGCTGTCTCAAATCTCCTTCCCTGCCACCAGTCTTTTTGTGAATACCTTAGAGAGGTCTATGGGAAAACTTGAGGGTGAGTGCAGTCTCCAGTTTTCCCCCTACACTGCTATAGGTCAAAAGGTTCATGTGTTCTAGCTCTCCCTGAAGGAGGTTGTGCCTCATTGGAACTCAGATTACTCAGTTGCTTTGTGATCTCAACATTCTGGACCTCAAGGAAAGTTATGTTCTTATCTATTAACTACTCTTCTTTTCAGTTTTTAGTTTCAGTGCGATAATCTTTACAACTTTGTACATCCTAAGTGGAAGCTGAATTATTGTGTTTTTCATTTTTAAGTTATAGAAATTAATTCTGGATAATTTAAGCAGAAAATCTTGGTATACTGACATATTGATACTGGAGAATCAATGAAAGCCACAAGTAAGGTAAAGAACCAAGCACAAATTAGATAAGAACTAGGGTAATCTACTGAAAGGAGGTAGAACAAGGACTTCTTAATTATCTTGTCAAGTTACCCTTATGGAAGGAATGAATTCCAACTATCCTAGGTATTTGTTATATGCAAGAAAATGTTCTCATTAGAATTATGGACAAATGAACACAAAATAAATGTTTTATGAATTAAATTATTCATTTTTGTTGTGGATTCTGTTTTTGCTTGCTTCCATGTTCTTGGTCTTATTTTTGAATATTTAGATAATAATGAGCATGTGAAATGCAAATCTACTTTGTTTTGGCAGTGAGTTATAAGGGAAGAATAGGCAATAATATTAGGGAACCTATTTTTACTCACTGAAAATGCAAAATGATCATGTGGATTATTATAGGTTACTTTAAGAAAAAGAGAATAGTAGACTTTGGAAGATAAATGTTACCTCTAGTATCAAAAATACTTTTAAAATTTGTGTCATTAGATGAATTTCATTAATTATTCTCTATATCCTGAAAGTATTATGGGATCTATTAGTCTTGGCAGTGATTTAAGCCAAAAGGCAAGGTCAGAGGCAGTACAGAAATATATTTGATAGAATTATTTCTTGTGAGTCAGATTTTCATTCTTTGTACTTCTAAGGAAATTACTCTTCTTGGAATGTGAGAGTGAGCCAAAAGTTTTGTAAGTTTAATTTTGTATTACTTGCCTGGCAATAAGGAACTGGCCTGGTGATAAAATGTCAAATGTCTGGAATACTTGGGTCCACAAATGGATGGAATATATCAGCTTCTCTTAGTAAAGCAATAGAGCAGAGCAATAAGGATGGGAGCTTAGGAATCAGAGAGAGCTAGATTTAGAAAAACTTGCACTTAAGTCCCACTTTGGCAATTTCTAGCTTTGTAACACTGGGGAACTTACTTAATACACTTAAAATTTCAGTTTTTAAACCTATAAGGTGGGAGTGATACAGTTTCTTCATGGGCTTTAAGTGAGGATTGTATGAAGTACTTAGTATAGTGTATTTTACTTATTGAAAAGTGAATAAAAATAACTATCATCATAAAAAATCCATTATTATTAGTTCTCGTACCATAATAATCTACCAGGCTCATACCTTTTCCAGATGATTTAGATTAAGTTATTTACAATTTTTTCTGGAGATGAACTTGACGAACTGAAACCCTGTTATTAACAAATTGGTTTATTATAATTATCAACCATAAATGTTATAGTCTCACCCTTAAAATAACCATACAAATTACAATTATAAGAAAAAAGGTGTCTGTCATTGGAGTATCAAACAGCCTTAAACCACATCCTTGATGGAATGAAGAAGCGGTGTTGCCCTGCAGAGGAAGGACCACTTTTCTTCTTCAAAACATATCAGTCTTATATGGAAACCTGCCACAGACTGAAGATCACTCTCTTTGCTTGGTAAGGTAAGGTAACTTTGTAGTCCTTCAGATCCAATCGTAAAATCATAGAGTCAAAGTCAGCAAGGCAAATATTTGAGAGTTTTTATTTCTTATATGCCTTGTTGGTGATTTATTTTGAATCATTCCTTCCTAAGTGAAAGAGGGGTAACATTATGGGTTACAAGCTAGAGAAGCTAGATGTTATCCTTGGATCGGTCTTCGACTTCTTCTTTGACTCTGGAAATGGTCCTGTGACTCAGTTTTCTTCTCCATCAAACTCTGATTACAAAATTGTTTCCTTAAACTTCAGTAGCTATGGGTAAAGTCTAGGCACTGTAACGATAACAATTAGTATTCTTGTTTGCTTTCTTTTTCCATCTTTTCTAGGTTCTTTCTTCATCTTCTCCTGAAGTACCTTTAATTCCACTCGGTGTGTTCCTCAGTTATTTCAGGGAGGGAAATGAGTCTGGCCACAGTTGCCTCAGAACTTAGGACATCCAGTTACCATAATGCATTTGCCATTTTCCTTCCCCTCTGCTTGAGCTTGTAAGACATCAGACTCTCTTGCTGTCTTTGGTGCTGTTCCTCTCTAGTTTGCTGGTATTGCTGATCCCTGTGATAAGTTCGTGTCCTCAGAATGGGCCCAGCTGAAATTAGGAAAACAAATAAGGAGCAATAACCCCCAAATTAAACAAAAAGATTCCCACCCCTCTCTGTCAGGGCGGTCCCAAATATTAATGTTTTGTGCCTTCAATGTCTTACTGGGTTTCCAATAAAACAGGCTTTAGTTTTTCTTGAGCCCTCCTCTTCTCAGGACTCGAACCTGACAGCTGGGCAAGATTAACAATGTGAAAGTAGGAAAGAGATGAAAAGAATTTTAAGTCAATACTAAAGGTGACTCTGGAAGAGTACATTAAAAAAATAAAAACCTAGGAGAAAAGAATATTTTCTTAGGAAAATATACATTATCACAAATGGCCCAGAAAAAGTGAAAATTTAAGTAGACCAATTATTACAGAAGAGATAGAAAAGGTGATTAATGGTTTCCTATTGAAAAAGGCAGCAGGCAGATGGATTCACAGCTGAATTTTTAATCCGACCATTAAGGAATAGATAATTCCAATATTATTTAAACTATTGTGGGACTTAGAAAAAGACTGAAATTCTCCAGTTCATTTTGTGAACCCAGAATATCTCAATACCAAAACCAAAAAGGACTACAACAACAACAATGACAAAGTATGGGCCAATTTCATCTCCGACTATAAAAGCCACATGTTTAAATAATATATTAGAGAATATAATAGAGGAATGAAACAAAAGACTAATCCACTTGTGACAAAACAGCCTCATAGGAGTGAAAAGGCAGTTCAATTCCAGGAAGTCTATCTACATATTGATTACATTAAAAATTAAAGGGGAAAAACCCAACTGTTATCAATAGGTGGTGAAATGCCATTAGGTAAAGGTCAAGCAACCAACGCCAAGAGAAATTTGGAGCAAAACAGGAACAGAAGGAAATTATTTATGCAATAAATAAAAGCCCAATAACAAATCTTAAAGGGTAAAAATTAAATATTTCACTAAAAATCAAGAATGAGACAGGCAACACTATAATCACTTGTATTGGTGATTCTAGCAAATGTAAATAATATAATAGGTATAAATAACAGAAAAAGAGATAAATTGCCAGATGCTATGATACACCTGTTTTCTTAGAAGCCCAAGAGATTTTCATGAAAAAGCAGTAAGAGAATTTGCTGTGTTGGATTAACAAAAAATAAATTATAGAAATAACCCATCTCTATTTAAGCAAAATCTCATAGAAAAGTAAGTGGGAAGAATATTTCATTTGGAAGACAAATGCCAAAAAATAATTTGGTAAGAGATGTGCAGAACATACATGAAAAAGTTATAAGAATATTCTTGGGAAATGCAAGATAAAATAGAAAAAATTGAAGAAGTCTATTATGTTGGATGGAATGACTTACTGTTATCAACATGATAATTCTCCAGAAATTAGTACATAAATTAAATGCTGTTCTAATTAGTCTCTTTTTTTCTCTAAAGTAAAATTAGAGTAAAATTATTACTCTAAAGTAATAATTGAAAAAAGCCCTGAGTTCCAAGTATCCACATACAATAGTAATTGTGAATGAGTATAATCTTTAACTTGAAGATTTCTGAAGACTTTTCAGAATGATCAAAAGAATACTGAAAAAGGCAGTAAAAATTTAATAAATACATTTCTGTATAATAAAGGTGAGTACTAGCCTTCCATTTCCTTTTCAACAAGTGATGGGGTTAGAGGGTTAAGTCTAGGAGACTGGAGGTTAGTGAGCCCCATGATGCTGTGCTGTATGGTGTGGTCAAACTGGTCAAACAGTTGTGCATTAGGATCACTTATGGTGATTAATAAGAATATAGATTCCAAGTTCTCACCCAAGAGTTCCTGGAATCAGAATCTGTAGCAAGAATTTAGAAATCACAGGCCAACTCTATGCTACAATGATCACTTCTTGTTTTAGGGTTTCTTTTCTGAGCACAGAAACCTGGAAAAGAGTACCCAATGTTTCCATTGGGAGGACTCTCATTTAAACCCTCTTTGGAAGTGACTCATTTCCTTTTAAGGGGAGAGTTGAAAATAGATTTTAAAGAACAGATATAAAATAGATTTTCTATTGTAACAAAAATTACAATGTACAACCTGCTTTCTTCCTAGCAGGAGGCAGTAAAGATATGTGGAAAGTAATGTCATGTGTTGGTTTGGGTTTGAAACCCAGCTTGGCCACTTTCTAGCTGTGTTACCTTTGAGAAATTAATTGTTGTAATTCTCAGTTTTTTCACCTATAAAATGAGGATAAGAATAGTACTTCACATAATAATAGTACTTACCGCAGAAATATTACTAACCTTCTTACGCTGTTGGTGGGAATGCAAGTTGGTGCAGCTACTTTGAAAAACAGTGTGGAGATTCCTTAAGAAATTAAAAATAGAGCTACCCTATGATCCGGCAATTGCACTACTGCGTATTTACCCCAAAGATACAGATATAGTGAAAAGAAGGGCAATCTGTACCCCAAAGTTCATAGCAGCAATGGCTACAGTCAGCAAACTGTGGGAAAAACCAAGATGCCCTTTAACAGACGAATGGATAAAGAAGATATGGTCCATATATACAATGGAGTATTATGCCTCCATCAGAAAGGATGAATACCCAACTTTTGTATCAACATGGACAGGACTGGAGGAGATTATGCTAAGTGAAATAAGTCAAGCAGAGAGAGTCAGTTATCATGGATTCACTTACTTGTGGAGCATAAGGAGTAACACTGAAGACATTGGGAGATGGAGAGAAGTGAGTTGGGGGAATTGGAGAGGGAGACAAACCATGAGAGACTGTGGACTCTGAGAAACAAACTGAGGGTTTTGGAGGGGCGGGGGTTGGGTGATTGGGTGAGACTGGCGGTGGGTATTAGGGAGGGCACGTATTGCATGGAGCACTGGGTGTGGTGCATAAACAATGAATCTTGGAACATTGAAAAAATAAATTAAATTAAATTAGAAAAAGAAATACTATGATTAAAAAAGTAATAGTTAAAAACAAACAGAAATAATGCTACTAAATATTCTCAGCAAGAGTACTTTGGGATGTTAATGTCATACCTTGGCCTTAGTATGTGGCCAATACATAGTAGGTATTTAATATTCTTTATTTTTTTTAACAGTAATCCTCAGTGAGAAGTACATTTTATTGATTTCAATACATATGTGTACTGAATGCAGGGCTTGAACTCATGATGCTGAGATCATGACCTGAGCTGAAATCAACAGTCGGATGCTTAACTGACTGAGCCACCCAGACACCCAGGTATTTAATACTCTTGAATCGAAGTTCAACATGGTGTGGCTCATACTGTAGTTTTATCAAAGGGATTACCTATTTTCTTTGTCTCCAGTTCTCTTATTTTTTCATTTTAAAAGTAATATTTGAATGTCCGCAGGTCATGCTGGTTTTGTGAATACAAATAAATTCACCTTAATACTGTAGCCTACATAAGGTTTAATAATCATCTAAGTTTAACAATCACTTTCCCCCACCAACCTCCCTCATTTGTGACAGGAAATCCCCAGAGGGTTTTCCCAGGTGCTCTGGAACAATTCTACTAATGCTCTGGGCTCCTAGTCAAGTTATCTTGACTGTGTACTGGCTGCCAATGCCCTTTATAAGAATATACCTTCCCTGGCAGAGCCCTTCCTTATTGGTGGCAAGGTTGCACGAAGGTCTATGGCAGACTGGGTGAGAGAATGGCCCTCTCCCCTAGCTCTGTGTCACTAGGGTCCAAAACAGTACTTCTTATACCCGTAATTGCACAAAGTCATTTGTGAAAATAATTCCTCAGTTACTGACCCTAACTTCTTTCCCCAATGGGCTCAAAAGCATTTGAAGACTCTGTGGGAGAGGAGGGAATGCAGGCATCACACTATTCCCTTCATTCCTTTTGACAGTTTCTCAAGGCCACCGGCACAAAATGTCCCGTTCCTTCTTCATTCAGAAACATACCCTCCAAGAAGTTCAACTTATACAGACAGATGGTGGGAGATGTCATGGGTAACCAGCTTCTAAATCACAGTTTGGTCTTAGGTAAACCACCTGAGACCTTTTCTTTCCTTCTCATATCCCTATCAGTCAGAGAGAGAATACTAATTCAAAATGTATCTTGTCTTCTGCAATTCTATTCCTTTTTTTGTCTCCTTTGAAAGTGAAACTACATATGGAGAGAAGAATCACATATTTCTGAGGGTGAGGGCATCCCAGCCCTGAGTCACAGATGCCTAGCCTCACTAGGGATCTAGAACTCTAGCTCCTCAGCAACATGGTACTCTGGGGATTTCTGTTTTGCTGGTACTGATGTGTGAACAATTACAATAACAGTTAACATAGTAACAATGGCACAATATGGGGTAACCATTAAATTTTATTCCTTATTTCTCAAAAAGTTTCCTTAACATGATGTGAGAGTTATTAATGGCCTATTTCCTTAAATCCTGGTAAAGTATATGAGGACCCATGACATTAAGTCCATTTTAAAACTCTTGCTCCTTTTTGGGAAGAATAATAGCACAAAGCTTAATATAGAATAATAGTTTAAGGGTAGTATCATGCACAATATAGTATAAATGATGATGTAAAAATGATTAATAAAAAGGTAGTGAATTCCTCCTAACCCTCATGTGACGCTAACCATGAGGTTTTTTTTTTTTTTTAATTTTTTAGAAAAATTAACCTGATGTTTCCAGGTTAATTCTGGCAATACAGTCCCCTTTTTCAGATCTCTACTTCTAACCTCAGGGTGACATGCACCTTAGATATTTAAATGTCCTTTTCTCCACCATGAAACCTAGTTTTCATAAAGGAAGGATAAATAAACTCACATTCAAGGGCCAATCCTGGATATGGTAAGGGTTAGTGTATGTTTCCCGGAGCATTCTAGCGGAAAGACACTAGTCAAAAACTCCAGATTGCAATGTTTGTTCTGCCACTCATTAGCTATGAGATGTGAACCCAGCACAACAAACTTCCTGACCCAAGTCTATTTTAAAAATAGCAACCATGTCACCAATTTTACAAGAGTTTTTAGAATAAATGAAGGATTAAAACTGGAAACACTCAGTGTGGTCCATAGTAGGTGCTCAATTTATGTTAAAGAATTGTTAACTCAAAAAAGGACAAAACCTTAATACAGAGTAAATGGCTTTTAATTAAAAAAAAAAACCCTTAATTCAGAGTAAATGGCTTTTAACAGTGGAAGGGCTTTTAACAGGTATTTGGAGGGCCTTTACCCCCCACCTTTAAATTATATTTTAAAGGTAGTTGTCAACTCTTTTTTTTTTTTTCTTTCTTTCTGTAAAGAAAACTATACACTTGTCTCCACCTTCACCATGGTCTGAATCGAACCTGCTTGAGCCTAGTTGTGAAAGGGGCAGGGACCACGCGAGTGCTTTCACAAAAGTTTAAGGGATGTCGCGTGGCTGGAACTTCTCTTTCTAGTTCTATAAAAGTTAATTTCTTATAAGGGTATGATTTCCTCCTCACTCCCAAGACACTAATCTTTAAAATGGTGGAAAGTGAACCTGAAGTATGTTTGTATTTGTTTACTCTTTTATAGAACCGTTAAAAGGGTTTCCTAAATGTACATTTTCCAACTGTAGTGGTTCAACATTTGTGGAGCAGTAACTCTGTGATTCAAGACTGACCCTTACTTTCCTGTATCTACAAAGCACCTATAGGATGGGGGCTCATTTAATTTTATTTTCTAACTCTAAGGCTGGGCTTAGATACCTTTTAATTCTTTGCTCCACAAAGATGCTTAAGTGAAAGATCTAAGGAGCCCCTTCAAGGACCCAGATCTCCCTCTCTGTTTTGTGGGAAGACGTCTAGAGTAAGGCATGCCCCAGAAACTGGCGCCATAAGGCCCCACTGTGAGCAGGAGGAGGTGGCACGAAGGCAGGGCTCGGCCAGCGCCCTTTCGCATCTCCCCAGGAGGGGACACCGCCCAGGCGCACCCGTTGCTAGGTCCTCTGTTTGCCGCGTTCTAAAGGAGTCCTGAGCGGAACCAAGGCGGACCCGGAGGGGGGTGCCCGGAAAAGAGAAGGGATTGTGTTCAGTCAACAGTCGGGGAGAACGGCGGCTCCTCTGTTGGTCGCTTCTGCCCCCAAGCCCTCCCGGCGCTGCTGGGAGGCGGAGGATTCCCCTCGTTCTTGGTTCCTCCCAACCGCCGCCGGTCCTCGGCGCCCTCCACGTCCGCCCCGCTCCGCACGCCGCGCACCCCCGGTCGCAGCCCGCGAATGGTCTGGCCCGTCGGTAGCCGCCACCCCCTTCGGCAGCGACCGCTGCTCCAGCTGCTCGGGGTGGAGCGCCCGAGCCCCGAGCCGTGGCTGCTTCGGGCGGCAGGCGGGCGGAGCGGAGCACCGGACCACCAGCGCAGGCTGCCGGGCCCCGGGGGCAACCGCCCGCCGGAAACCGGGAAGCGGAGGGGCCGCGGAGGGACCGCCTGCAGCGGGGAGGAGAGGACCGGGGCTGGGCTTTCCTCACCCCGGTGAGTACCTGCTGCCCCGATCCTCCCCGGCCCCCTTTCACTGCCCCCACCGCCCCGAGGTATTGGCCCCCACCGGGGACGGTCACAGCCCTAGGGACACTGGCTCTCGCGGGAGCGGCGGAACCGGGAACTGCTACTGTTAGGACTAATGATTCAGCACCATTCGTGCCCCGAGAGAGATTTGGGCAGAATGGGGGAGGGTGTGTGTGTGTGTGTTGGGGGGCGGTGGGGGCGAGGTCAGTCGCTGTGCTGTCACCTCAGTTTCTAGGCTTCTGAGGTACCACCCGGGCGGGCGGGGTCGGGTCGGGTGAACAAGGAGGCTCCCTGCTGGCTTGTTCCGTAATTCCGTCTTTTTCCCAGAGCGTGGTACAAACCTCTGTGAGTGTGCCGTGCAATCTTTAAAGTGTGTCAGATTAGTGTCTTTTCCCACATGCGAGTGAAGTATGTGGCCCTTGGCTATACCTGTCAGTTTCTTTACTTCTTGCTCCCTTGGCTACCTAATTGAAGCCATCGTCCGCTCCGTTTTTGATTGCATAGCATTCCCCTGCTAATGTGTGAAACAGATGCGGCGTCCAAGTTGTCTTGTTCAGAGTGGGTTTGCTTGGTCTTGGCAGAGGAGGAGAAGATGTAAGGGAGGTAGGAAATAATACTTTCAGAGTCTAGACACTTACTTTTAGATGTATTATTTTGTTAAATCATCATAACTACCCAGAACCAAAGGTGGGAAGTGAGGAGCCTGGAAGTTAAATTACATGCTCAAGGTCACAGAACAGGAATTTGAATACAAGTCTCCCTGACTCTAAAGCCCATGGATCTTCCCCTGTATTACAGAGCTGTGTGTCCCAAATGTAAGCGAACATATAGATGGCCCCTTAGATATTAAACAAAATTAACTTTCCATAAGAGTGATCTCAAACAATTAGCAACAACCTGTAAACTTACTGTATATGGAATTATTGTTCCTTTAGTAAGAAAGGGCTTTGAATTATGTGGAAAAAAACCCATTTTCTTAGAAAACATATGCCAAAAAATATCCAGACAACATTGCAAAGGAGAGCTAGGTCTAGCAGATGTTTAATGTGTTTTTGGCAGTGAAATATGATGAATGCTCAAATGTTGGAAAAATCAATTAGGAAAGTAAAATAAAACACCTGGAAATGTTTTTCTTTTTAAAAACTTAATGGAAACATTTGCAAAAGAACGGTTATCTAGTTTATGGGGTGTGTGACTGAACTGTTTTTGTGGGGTGTGTCATCCCCTGATAGGGTGACTGATAAACTCAGATAAACCCAGACTGATAGTTATTTGATTCATTTCTACTGTGATTTGGCATAGTAGGTGATAACTCCATTTTACAGACTAAGGAACTGATATAGAAGGTTCAAGATCACGTGGCTAGTAAGTGGTGGAATCTGGACGAACATTGACTTACAAAAAATATGTGATTTGTAGCAAAACATAGTTCTGATACAGGGAAACTGCATTGATTTGTTTTTGCTCTGCCCTTCAGAGTCAACAATTATATTGACCTGTGTACTCCTGAAAAAATAATGGATGCTGGGTTTTTCTTTGTCTGTTGTTTAGCCATTGGATTTGCTTTCCTTTATGATTTATATATTCTCCCTTAAGATGTGAAACTCTTCTTGATGTCTCCGGAGGCAGATTGCTATAGTACAAATGCTCATTATCTCTAAGTACTGGAATAGTACTTGATGGCAGATAGGAACATAATCATCTTAGTTTGTCATTTCTAAAGTATTGAACTATTTACATTGAAGAATTATTAATGAGGATATTGAGAGACTAAAGCCCATTGCCTAAATAAGGCCATAAAATGGAGGCAGAAATTTATATATGTTGTTCACACAAGACTGTAAGAGAAGTAGTATCATGTGATGACTCAAATTTGATTTCTTGGAGGTCATTTCTTTTTGTTGATTATGTGGTTGTTGACTATATCCTGAACCTCAGTGAGGTATCTTGCAGTCCAATCTGTTTAACTATAAGGAGGATGGTAGAATTGGTATGAATAAATAAGCAAAACTATGATCCCAATGCTATTAAAAAAAAAAAAAAGAAAGAAAGAAAGTGCATGTCCTAGTGATGGTCAGCAGGAACTTTTTTTTTAAAAATTTTAACTTATTTATTTGATACAGAGAAAGAAATCACAAATAGGCACAGAGGCAGGCAGAGAGAGAGGAGAAAGCAGGCTCCCTGATGAGCAGAGAGCTGGATGTGGGCCTTGATCCCAGGACCCTGAGACCATGACCTGAGCTGAAGGCAGAGGCTTAACCCATTGAGCCACCCAGGTGCCCCAACAGGAACATTTTAAAATAGAGGCAACACATTTTATTTAGAAAACATCACCAAGTATGAATATAATGCCAACCTGACTTTAGCACTGCATCTTTTCTCACTCTTTTCTCTCTCTTTCTATATAATGTATGTATTTGTTGAATGATTACCATCTGCAGACCTTTCAAATTCTTGACTTTGAGGAACTTAAAGTCTAGCTGGGGAGGTATTTACTTACACATGAATAATTAACAAAATAATTAGAATTGGCCTAATACCAGGGAAAGGAGGTACTGTAAATGCTATATGAACCCCCAAAGAAGGAGAAATCATAGAGGCTGATTTCGTAAGAGAATCAGGAAACTCTTCATGGATGGAAGTGAATTAAATTACTCTGCCAGATGGGAAGGATTTGCATAGGAAAGACAAAGCCAGACAAGGAAGTTCAGCTAAGTGCTCATATACTGTTTGAATGCACAGTGACAAATTGTGAAGAACCTTGCATATCAGGCACTGAACTCTGCTCCTCATCTGGTAGTCATAGATAGGGAACTAGCAGTGTAGGTTACTAAGCAGGCCAAGTTTCTCTTTGGCTGGTCTTGCTCACATTCTCCATATTCCTTGTTCCAAGTGCCCTTCCAGAAAATGCTTTAGTTCCTGGGTACTGATATGAAGAGGATTAATTGTCAGCTGAACCCAGAAAGAGTTTTCTACACAAGTAACGTTTTTCCTCTTTCAAAGAAGCTTGCCCTTTTAAAAGTGTTCCCTTTCCATTATAGAATTATGAACAATTTAGAAACTATAAGGATATAAAAAGGAAAAAAAATTTTGATAAGATTTTGATATTTTCTTCCACTCTTTTTTCTGTGCATGGTTTTAATCATGATATTTATATATAACTTTTAAAAATATTTCTACTTTAAATTTTATAACATTAAATTTCACTTAATTACAACTGGAAAATGAACTTTTAAAATATCTACATAATTTTTCATTAGGTAGATGTACGATCATTTCTTAACCATTTCTCAGCATTGCTACATTTTTGATGATAATAACTAACACTGTGGTGAACATCGTTGTTCATAAACTTTTTTCTATATTTTAGAAGTTGGTTTCTTACTGCAGAGCCTCAGAAATGAAATTTCTGGGTTGAAAAGTATGAAATCTTAGTTCAAATTTTTTTTTTAATTGAGGTATAATTGACATATAACATATCAGTTTCAGGTATAACATAATGACTTGATATTTATATATATTGCAGATGATCACCACACTAAGTCTAGTTAATATCCATCACACAGTTACAGTTATTTTTTCTTATGATGTGTAGTTTGACTATTTTATGCAACTTTTGAAACTCTACTAGATTCTGCATGTTCTTTGGATATCACAAATTAACTATAAGATATTGGCATATTATTAATTAACACTCACACCTATTTGTGGGTCCTCAGCTTATACTTTTTCAGGCACTCTCCTCTTTTGATTAGAAAAACTATTTTAGTCATGGCTACTGGCAAAACAGATGGAAGGGATTAAGAGGTACAAACTTCCAGTTATAAAATAAATAAGCCATGGGGATGAAAAGGACAACATAGAGAATATAGTCAGTAATATTATAATGACTTTATATGGTGACAGATGATATCTGTACTTATTTGGTGCAGTGGTGAGCATTGCATAATGTATAGCATTGTCAAATCACTTTGTTTTACACCTGAAACCAATGTAATATTGAATGTCAACTGTACTTCAATTAAAAAAAAAAGTCATGAGCAGTGGGAGAAAGGCAGGCAGTTGGGGCCTGAGGAGAGAAGATATAAATGAAGCTGGAGAGCATGTTTGGTGAATTGGCAAGAGTTTATAGTCAGTGATGAGAATATATAATGGACTACCTTCTGGTTTTACCATTGTCTTTGTGGGCCTCAATTTCCTTCCCTCCATCCTCCCTTCAAGTATCTACCCCCACCCTTATGTCTTTCAAACTTCAACTTCTTCCGTCCTCCTGTATCTGTATCCTGACAATGTAAAACATGTGAACTTACTCTTGCACTCTAATTTAGAGAATCCATGTAGGTGAGGGTGGGAATTTCAGACCTCCTTTCAGTTCTCAGCAGAAGCCCTGGTTACAAGGTACAAGAGAGTGTGGTGGACATCGACGACTTCTGCCCCCTCTGCCTTGTACATTGCTAGAGACAGCCTCTGAGAACAGTGGCGTTTGAGAGACACAGAACATTCCCAGCATTTCCTATGAGCATTCAGATGCTTTCTTCCCCTTGTTTCCAGTAACCCTCTACCTTCCCCTTGTTTCCAGTAATCCTCCACTAAAGGAAATTCCCCAGAAGAAGGAGAGAGACTATGTCTCCCTTACTCCACCAGTTGTGACCAGTGACACTACCTCCTTTGCTTTAGCTGGGTCTCTTATTCCTCTGAACAGTCTCTCACCTGTGCTTCCTCTGGGTCCTACCCCCATCCCACTTGGAATATCCGAAGCCATTGAGGCAGGGAGGCCATTAAGGGTCACTGGGGACCATTGGAAGTGGAATCACTGGGATATGAACGTGCCTTGAGGGCACAAGTACGGAGCATAGGCAAGTTTTTATAATGCACTATTAGTCTTGGGAGACCTGAAAGGAAATGAAAACTGAAGCATCAACTTTACAAATCCAAAATAGCACCCCCTTCTTAGGACCTGACAGATGATTTCTGGTGGAAGTTGGACATTGAGGGAGAATTTGTCCTGTGCGTAGTTGAGACATGTTATTTAAAACAATTTCCTTAAGCTCTTAGAAAGTGGCAAATTTATTTCCATTCCTCTTAGGTATTATCTGTCAAAGTTGAACTGGGCTTAGCCAACAGTTTCCCTAGGGTTAACTTAAAGTAAAACAACTTAAATTTAAATATGCTTGTCTATTTTTCTCCACTACCCTTATTTATGTTAATTCCCATTTAACATTATTTGTTTACACACTCCCACCATAGTATACATAGTAGTTGACAAAGCCAAAGTGCTGGGATTGTTTGGGCTCTGGGGCGGTGAGTGCTAAAACAGTTTTACTCTTTTTTCCTTCACTTTTTCTTGCAAGTGACTGGTTGACCTATGTTCCTTTGACTCCTTTGAAGGTTTGGAGTTAGGTGGTCAAGTGATCACTGGGTATTCTCCGAGGCTGACCCAGAGGTCTGAGAACTCCTTCCCTTTGAAATTGATGGTATTCTTGGTTCACTGGGTACCCTGAACCATCCACATTGTTGGAATTTTTTAAAATTGTGTTGTGGCTCCTGAGTTTCCAAACTTTTATGTTATTTTGTTCTTCTGCTTAGCCATGTGAAATGGAACATTATGTTTGACAAAGGATTATTTCAAACATTTCTATCTCTTTTACCCACTACTTTGCAAAGTCTGGCCTGTGTCACATCTAATTCAATAAGATGGCATTAGCTTATTTTTACACAAGTTCTCCTTTCTCCTCCATTAGTGTATTTTTGTGAAATGGACTTTTTAAAGTAAATTGAGCATTTGTAGATTTGGAAGATGGATCAGCAATAATCCAGGCAACAGCTTCAAGATTATTTTGAGGCTTTTTGTTAGATTAGATTTTAGAGCTGCTTAAGTATACCTCTCTTTTAAGGTAGTACCATGTTTCTTTTGTAAGAGAAGTGATCTCACTTAAAACTTTTGTGTAAAATCTGCTTTAATTGATGTGGTCCGAATACTCGGTTTGATGGGTTTTATGATATGGATGACCATATGTGTGGAATATTAAAAGTTAGCAATTATGGATTTAATTTGAATCATTATGTTTAATGGGAAAATTTTCATGTGTAGTTTTGTCATTATTATTTAAACTATTTTTTCAAGGTACTTAATATCTGTAACCATGTGTGATACTCATAGTGATTGCTTAAAAAATCAGGACAATAATTTTAGCACACAACTCGGTTTATATTTAGAATCAGTCAGTCTGCAGTTACCCAACAAATATATGCTAGCTACTTTATGGAGAGGAATGATAGAAATTGGACACTTTCTATAATCAGCTCAATTTACATGAAGCCAGATGGGGGCATTTTTATTTAGCTTTAGGTTTGATCACATGCAAGATGATAACATTTAGTTACTTAGTATGTCTCAATCTAGAATATTAAATATTGTTTCTTAATTTCAACAATGTAAAAAAATCAAGTGAGAAAGAGAGAAAAAAAAGGTGTAATTTGTATGCCCAAACATAGTACAATTAAAAATTGATCTACAGCTGCCCCTTTAGATACTAATTTTGATAATAGATGCTCATATTTACTATTATATATTAAAAAAAGAATGACTTTTATTCATTTAATCGATAGTTTTAATAGTTTTACTTCTTTTAGGATATTTGAGGAAAAAATAACTTGTCAAATTCATTGAACATTCATTCATTCATTCATTCATTTTTTCATTCCTTTTTATTTTTTAAGTAGGCTCCATACTCTGTGTGGAGCCCAGTGCAGGGTTTGAACTCATGACACTGAGATCCAGACCTGAGCTGAGATCAAGAGTTGGAAGCTTAACCAACTAAGCCACTCAGGTGCCCCCACTGAATGCTTTTTAAAATCTCTGACATCTACATTTAGTCCACATCAGCACCCCCCTTGGTCAACACACACATTTCAACCCATTATTTTTGGAAAATCAAAACAAGTTATTTCTGCAACTTGTTACAAAATTAAAGGAAAGTAGACATCTTAAATATTAAGGAAAGTTTGAAAGAGGGGTGATCAGTGCTTCTTAAAAATCAGGTGGACTGTAAGTGTGTGGAAAAGCTTTTTCACTTGTCGAAAATCAGTGCCAAATGAGTATTTCAGGAAGAAAGAAAAGTTTACTGCTCCATATGTGAGGGGGCTGTCATTTCAGAATAGGAGGCATTTTCTCTTTTTTAAAAATTTATCTTGGGCATAGAATATGTGATAGCTATTTTCATCCTCAACTAAGGAATTAAAAGTTAAATGTGTTCCTCATTGGTTATAGTATAGCATATTTACTTCAATAACGTACTTAAGAGTTTATCTGTGAATTGTTTTTAGAATCTATAAGGAACCAGAATAAATATAAATATGAAGTAAGATTCCTAAAGCGTAGCTCCTTTTATTTTTTTTAAAGATTTTATTTATTTGTCAGGGAGAGAGAGAGCGAGAGAGAGAGAGCGAGCGAGCACAAGCAGGGGAAGCAGGGGGAGTGGCAGACAGAAGGAGAAACGGGCTCCTGACTGAGCAAGGAGCCTGATGAGGGACTGGATACCAGGACCCTGGGATAATGACTGGAGCTGAAGGCAGCAGCTTAACTGACTGAGCAACACAGGCATCCCTAAAGTGTAGCTTCTATTGGGAATAAAATTAAGCAAATAGACTTAGCAATATCCATGTTTATATATATTTAGATCTCTAGATAAAATTACCTAATGGTCCAGTAGTTTTCCTCTTTTTGGTATAACCGAACATATTATGGTATTATGAAATCGATTATCATGCTTTCTAGAAGAAAAAGGTAATAACTTTTTCTTTCAGAGTAAAATGAAAATATTGTGACTTATGTATTTATCTGGGTGATTTCTGACATTTTTTAGGGATTCCACAAATGCAACTTTTTCTTCCACTTAATATTTAGTATTATTTTTATATAATTTTTATTGTTATAAAAAACATATGGCATAAAATTTACTGTGTTAACCATTTTTAAGTACAGTTGGTAGTGCTAAATATAATTACATTGTTGTGAAACAGATCTTCAGAACTTTCTCATCTTAAAAATCTGAAATTTTATACTCATTAAACGACCTTCATTTCCCCCTCCCCAAGTCTCTGGTTTTTATGAAATTTTTTTCTTTTTTTTATGAATTTTACTACTTTAGATAATTCATATAAATGAAATCATACAGTATTTGTCTTTTTGTGATTGATTTATTTCACTTAATGTAATGCCTTAAAGGTTCATCCATTTTGTAGTATATGTGAGGATCGTCCTCTCTTTTATTTTATTTTTTTAAAAGATTTTATTTATTTATTCGACAGAGATCACAAGTTGGCAGAGAGGCAGGCAGAGAGAGAGAGAGGGGAAGCAAGCTCCCTGCTGAGCAGAGATCCAAATTCGGGGCTCAATCCCAGGACCCTGAGACTATGACCTGAGCTGAAGGCAGAGGCTTAACCCACTGAGCCTGCCCTCTCTTTTAAAGCTTAATAATGTTCCATTGTATATGTAGACCACATTTTGTTTATACATTCATCTGTCAGTGGACATTTGGGGTTGCTTTAACCTTTTTGTCACTGAAAATAGTGCTGCTATGAACATAATTGTGCAAATATCTCCCTGAGGCCCTGCTTTCAATTCTTTTAGATGTATACCCAGAAGTAGATTACTGGATCACAGGGTTGTTCTATTTTTAATTTTTTGGAAAACTTTCATACTGTTTTCCATAGTGGTTGCACTATTTTACATTCCCAACAGTGTGTAAGGATTCTAATTTTTCCACACACACACCAACACTGGTTATTGATTAATTAATTGATTAATTGTTCTATTGTAGTCATCCTAATGGGTATGAGGTGGATATCTCATTGTGATTTTGATTTGCATTGCTCTAATGATTAGTACTATTGAGCATCTTTTCATGTGCCTGTCAGCTGTTTGTATATCATCTTTGGAGAAATGTCTACTTAGGTTCTTTCTCCATTTTTTTAAAATTTGGTTATTGGATTTTTGTTTGTTTGTTTGTTTTTGAGTTGTTGGAGTTCTTTCTATATTCTGGATATTAACCCCTTATCAGATATATGATTTTCTCCTACTCCATAGGTTGCCTTTGAACTCTATTGATTGTGTCCTTTGATGTAAAAAAAAAAAATGTTTAATATAGTCCCATTTTTCTTTTTTTGTTTTTGTTGCCTATGTAGCATTGATAACTTTTAGCATTTTAAAAATGTATTCACAGAATTGTTCCAAGTTGCTGTTTACTAATTCTTTCCTACCTTATTCTTTAAAGCATACATGATTATTTTTGAGATTATGGAATTATGATGACTAGTGTAATTATTCAACAAATTAAACTGAATTTTTAAAGAAAATTTTTTTGAGGAGTCACTTTTTAAAATGTCCAGTGTAAGAATTTAGTTGCTGTAATTTAAGCATATGTTAATAGGAATTGTGTTAAACCTGTACATCAATTTAGGGAGACTTGACTTATTTACTATGTTCATTCTTCCAATCTGTAAACATGGAATGTCTTCAGGATTTAGGTCTTCTTTGATTTCTTTAATTAGAAATTTATAATTTTCATTATACAGCTATTACCCATGTTTTTTTAGAATTTTTTTTTAAAGATCTTACCCATTTATTTGTCAGGAGAGAGAGAGTGAGAGAGAACACGAGTGAGCACAAGTAGGGGACCAGCAGGCAGAGGGAGAAGCAGTCTTCCTGCTGAGCAAGAAGCCTACATGCTTAACTCTGTTCCAGGCCCCTGGGATCAGGACCTGAGCCAAAGACAGATGCTTAATCAACTGAGCCACCCAGGAGTCCCTTTGTTAGAATTAACCTAATTATTTCATTTTGTTTGAAGTAACTGTAAATGACATTTATTTTAATTTGTTTCCATTTGTTTGTTGTCAATACATAAAAATGCAGTTGGTTTCCATGTATTGATCTTTTTTTTTTTAAATTTTATTTATTTATTTGAAAGAGATCACAAGTAGGCAGAGAGGCAGGCAGAGAGAGAGGGGGGAAGCAGGCTCCCCGCTGAGCAGAGAGCCCGATGCGGGGCTCAATCCCAGGACCCTGGGATCAAGACCTGAGCTGAAGGCAGAGGCTTTAACCTACTGAGCCACCCAGGTGCCCCTCCATGTGTTGATCTTGTATCCTGAAACCTTACTGAGGGCACATTTTGGATCTAGGATTGTAGATCCTTTGAGAATTTTTTTTTTTTTTTCATTATCATCTGCAAACCAAGACTCTTTCTTTCTTTTCAGTCTGTTAAAATTAAAGTACATCTTTAATTGTTTTTCTTGCCTTATTGCATGTGCTAGAATATCTAGTATTGCCAAATAAGAATGGTGAGTGGACATCCCTGCCTTGTTCCTGATCTTAAAGGAAAATTATTCGGTCTTTTACTATTAAGCATGATGTTGACTGTAGGCTTTTTGTAGATGTTCTTTATTAGGTTGAGAAGATTCCCCTTATGAATCTAGTGTACTGATACTTTTTATCCTGAATGGAAGTTGAATTATATCAGATTTATTTTTGCATTAATTGATGTGAACGTACGACTTCTTCCTTATCCTCTTGATATGGTGGAGTACACTGATGAATTTTTGAATATTGAATGAATCTTGCACACATGGATTAAATCCTTTTTGGTCATATAAACATCACATACACACACACACACACACACACACAAGCATTTGATTTGCTAAAATTTTATTAAAGGTTTTTGCATTTAAGTTCATGAGGGATAATGGCTGTAGTTTCCTTTCTGTTGTGTTTTCTTTATTTGGGTCTGCTTGTTAGAATACTACCAGCTTCATGTGGTACTAAGAAACTACAATTCATTGAATTTGGGTGTTGTTTCAAATCCAAATATCCATAATTACCTGAACAGGCTATTAAAATACTTCTTTTTCCACTACGTATCTCTGTGCGGCCAAATTTTTTCATGTACTTCCAACAGAAACAACTTCTCAGAATATATGCAGAAGTGGATATGAGAATCTGCTCTATGAAGCAAGATGTAAAAGAGATTTTAAAAAGTACAAAGCACTTGGGGCACCTGGGTGGCTCAGTCTTTAAGTGTCTGCCTTCAGCTCAGGTCATGATCCTTGGATCGACCCCCACATTGGGCTCCCTGCTCGGCCGGAAGCCTGCTTCTCCCACTCCCTCTGCCTCTGCTTGTGTTCTCTCTCTCTCTCTCTGTGTCTGTCTCTGTCAAATAAAAAAAAATAAAATCTTAAAAAAAATAAAAGTACAAAGCACCACTCATTTCTTTTATTTTTTTTAAACATATAGTTATTTAAAAATAAAATGTTTTTTGGGGTGCCTGGATGGCTCAGTGGGGTAAGCCTCTGCCTTAGGCTCAGGTCATGGTTTCAGAGTCCTGGGATTGAGCCCCACATCGGGCTCTCTGCTCAGTGGGGAGCCTGTTTCCCTTCCTTTCTCTCTGCCTGCCTCTCTGCCTGCTTGTGATCTCTGTCAAATAAATAAATAAAATCTTTTAAAAAAATAAAATGTTTTTATTGATACACAAATGGTTTTCAACATAAATCAATTTTAGTTTCTAATAGGTTAAATATTAGTAGATATAACCTACAAAAACTGAAAGTCAACAAAATTTAAAGAGTGTAAAGAGTTCCAACACCAAAAAAATTAGAGACTCACAACCAAGACAACCAAGACAAGGAGAAAAGTAAAGCCAAAGGCATGGGCATGTGCCTCTCACACTGGCATTGGTTTTACCAAGTTGTTCCATGTGCTTGTTTTCCTTTTTCTCTACTAAGACTTGTAACACTAAAGATGCTTTTTCCTCCACAATGACTCACCAATATGTATTCCTTTCCCCAAGGGTAAATATGATAAAAAGACCAATAGAACCTTACAATGCAATCTTTATGAAATGAAATCCCTCAAAATTATCTCCATTCTAACTTTAATAAATCCACATATAGAATTATAATGTTAATTCTGTGATTGCTTATGCAAGGAAGAAGTAATTTAAAGTATTTTGTCAAGAACTGACTCAAAGATAGTATAGGAGATATTTGAATTATTGTCTTTGATTTTGATTATTATAAATGGCTTTTCTTTTATACTTTTCCCTAGTACTTTATTGAATATAATTTATATATTGTATAATGTATCATTTGGAGAGTTTTTACAAGATTTTGCAAAATAGCATTTGAAGATACATAGTTCATAATAGGATGAACATATGAGATTTTTGAATTTGAGAATATCAATGAAGAATAAAATAAGATGAAAGGAGCTAGGAGAAACATTAGCTCATAAAATCCGTGTTTGAAATCCTGTATGTGTATTAGAGCTGGGCACACACTTAATTTTGAGTTTTCTAACTTCCAGGCAAAGAGGAAAACGTGAAAAATGTGATGATTGAAAAGCTTATCCATGAGAAGAACAAACCAGTTGCCCAAGAGGAGCAAAGCTGTTCCTGTCTAGAATCCAGAATGAAATTTTTCCTATAGTTTCCTTAAAAGTGGATTCAGTATAGTGTAATACAGTTTCCTCAACACTCTTACACCTAAAGTTAGCAGGATTCATTGGGCCATTTTTCATAATGTCCTTCATCTAGGCCCATGATGTGGCTCTGTGTCTTTGGGGGGAAATAACCTCTTGAGATCTGATTATTTTCTTCTCTAACCTGAGAATAACATCTATCTTGGTAAAGATTGTATGTGCTCAATAAATAACTATTCTTTTTCTTAAAGCAGTTCTGTTAGGGTGGCTGTGGTATGGGCCCGGTACATAGTGTCTGATAAGCTGGCTTCATTCAGGAATGGACATTATAGTGTGTCAAAGAATGAAAGTTCTGCATATCTTTTAGGAATTGCTTCACGCATATTATTTTGAGGGGCAATGCATTTGAGGCTTTATTCCCTCAAATTAATTTGTTTTCAGGCAAGTTAAGAATCCCATGATTTGAGAGTCTGCTGGGTTGAGTGACAGGGTCTTATCAAATTTCTGTTACCTAACTAGAAGGCTATTGCAGGTCTGCACTAAAGGAATGATCCTAGGCTAGTTTTAAAACTTCCTCCAAAGTCAGTTTTGCACCACGGAAGTGGGTGATGGAAGTCCCAAACTTATGACACGGAATGTGGCTTCAAATGCTTATTTAAGGTGGTACAGTCTTCTGTACAAATAAAAGATGTGGAACTACCACTTCCACCTTTCTTATAGAGAAACATAATTTTTTTTTCTTCAGACCAAAGTATTTTTTCTAGAGTGTTTTTAAAACCATCAGTCAAGTCTCTATAGAGGGAGGCTAAAAACCAGATTGTTGGGGTCTGGTAAATTCTCACTTAGTAAAAATTGAATTAGGCCCTAGATTTTTTTGAACAGAGCAATAAAATTAGTTTGTAGTAATTTTGCAAACATTCCGGAAGGTTCATTTTCTTCCTTAGTAGTCTTTTAAAATCAACTATCAAAACAACGTAAATCAGTGTTTGATTTTTTAAAATCTTCTGAGTCTTTATTAGAGTAGAATTTTCTTTCAGTAGTAATCCCTCGAGAATGCCTTAAGCAAGTCCTAGAGTCCCTATCCATTTTCCACATCATTAAAAGCCTTCTGGGGTGACCTATGAGGACTAACTCAGATTTCACTGTGGTTGTCTGCAGTGGCTAGAGCACACTCCCTTCTCTCTGCTTCAATGAAAAGCCCAGATCTTTCTTGTCCAAACTAATTTAGTAGGTTCAGAGTCAATTAGGTACTTGTAATATGTGTTGAACTAATGAATGAATTAGGATCAAGTTTATATCCTAGCCTCCATAATTGTTTTGAAATTATAGGCAACTAATTTGATAATAACATAGCCAAATGTCTTTCACATGAGAAATTTCCATTTTTATCACTGCCAGATTAGAATGTCCAGGTTTTAATAAAGGCTTATTTGTTTATAATATATACATAATATAATTCTACTAATTATATAATTATTAGATATTAATAATGACTAATATATAGTATTGTATGTTATAATAAAATAAATTTTAGATCTCATTTACTTCACCTTCTGCAAATATGAAAACACCTCTTGCTTTATTGGAATGCTTTCTGGTATACTTTTGATTTAAACTGATCCTTAAAAAATGAGTTATAAAATAAATTAGAAAAGCCAATTATAAAAATATTGAAAGATCAAAGATTAGATTTATACCACCTATTTATTAATATTGCTTTCATGGTTGGATTTGTAGTTTCTCATAGGAAAGCTGTTTGATTATTGACAAAGAGCATTTCTTCTCTATGATCTATAAGATCTCCAGTATGCCGTTTTAAAGAGTGATTAAGGAGAGCAACCTTTCCTTTCTTTTCTTTTTTCTCATTTCTTTTCTTCCTTTCTCTTTCTTTTCTCCTTCCTTCCTTCCTACCTTCTTTCCTTCCTTCCTTCCTTCCTTCACTTATCTGTCTCTTTGAGTTTTGGATATGGTTCTGGTTTAGGGTCCCTTGGTTGGGTTGCATTCTTTAATTTGTGGGTTCTTATCTGAGGAGCCAGCTAAATGGACTGGGAAGCTGAGAAAGGAGAGCTGCTTTGGTTCATATAGCCCTCCTGGGCACATTTGTAACTCAATCTCCCTTTCTGACTGGTGTCTGCATCGGTTTTTATCCTGATGGCCCACTTAAGCAGTTGCCTCAGACTCCATAATAGATAAAGCGTTATTTTAACTCTATGATGTTTAGGTATGTAGTTGGTAGGTGAGATAAATAGCATATAAAATCTAATGCACTGAAATGAAGAAAATAAGAAATTCATTGTTTTGTTATAGGCTACCTAGAGGGAGTTACATTTAAAGTATGAACTTAAATATTTAGCATAGTATAGGTGAAATAGTCACATAACTCTTGTTATTGGAATTAAATGACTAAGGAAAACGTTGTTGTATCATAAAAACATGCCTAAGTTGTCCAGTCTTAGGACCATGGCATGGCTTTGGAAATTATTAATTGTACCTTCCCCTACCTCTTTTTCTGGCCCCAAAGTACCACATTTGAGTTAAGATTCACATGTAGCATGTTCTGAGTAATGTCTACATAGAGTCCTCCTGTCTGTGCTCCAAGAGGAAATATTTGGCTTGTGACCAGTTCTTTACCCTCTTTGGGCATCACCAGAGCTGTGGATGCTGCAGCCTGTTTCTTCCTAAGATGAATCAGCGATGCTGTCTACCAGTCAGCTCCAACCATGGCTGGCTGTTGACTCTAATAGATGGGCCCATAATGTTAGGTGAAGCTGCATAATGTAGGAGATCGTAGAGCCATTTAATTGGAGCCAAATTTTGAAACAAAGAAATGGTATGTGGTTTTCTTTTTCACATTTTAAGATTGCATAAATTTGTAACTATAAAATTTGAAGGTTAACTTTGCAGAAAGACTGGCAGAATTTTTCACGTGGATTATTGAAATAGATTTTTATAGAGCATGCTCTCTGGCTTTCTTCCAATTTTAATTTTCATTTCTGTCCTATTATAACTTTAACTTTCTTCTAATGTTAAATAAATTTTAGTTCTAGTTTATTTAAATTTATATGTTTTTTTTCTGTAGCTACTTGGAACTTGCTAGATATAGTGGGTGGTATCTGTTAAGTCTTAATTACTCAGATTATTATGATAATATTTGACTTTTGGCTGGTCAGAAATATAAGATATTAAACTCATATGCTTTTATATTTGTATATATATACTTATATATGTGTATATATAATATTTGTTTTTAAAATACCTTCTTGAATGATTAAATAGTCCCAATATTTCAATAAAGTTAAGACATGGGAAAGACTTAAAATGCCTTTATTTAGATGAATACAGATGATAAAAACTTTGATGGAATTAAGAAGTTAAGATCAAGAGAATAGATTTTTTTTGTTTCCTTTGGATTTGCATTTTAGCAAATTTTTTTCCTATTATTCATAAAATGGAAACAAATCACAAGTTATTTAGCACATTTTATTTGGTAAGTACTCCATAAATTTATTTAATTTAATAGCAAGTATAGCAATAGGAATTGGAGAAGGTGGTTTAATAGTAGAATAAGATAAGAGAGTAGGCTGGTTAAAAAAAAAAGAGTAGGCTGGTAAAAACAATGTAAGCTAATCCAACAGACCTAATTTCAAAGTTTGTCTTCTTTCTTGTTTGATATAGGCTTTGGCAGAGGAAAGTATCATCTAGACTAGGTGTGGACAAGTCAGATGTTAAAGTAACTCTAGTGCTAATTTGTGATTATTCAGGAAGATAGAAGATGTGATTCATTCTTAATTTATATTTTGTATCATCAGAATTTCATGAATAAAATAATAGAGACCTGCTATCTCTAATTGTTAAAAAAAATTAAGCTATGCTATGTATCAGGGTCTGTGTTTTTTCATATTTCTGAGAGTGAGAGACACTGCCCTTTTTAAATCAAATACTTTAAAAATATGATACAGTGTGGTTGATACTGTTAACAGTAGTTAACAACAGTTAATTCTGCCTAGGAGATAGAAGAAAAGGAGGGGACAACTAAGCTGTGGCTTGAATGCTGGGTAGCAAATGAAGACATTCTAGAATTAAACATAAGTGTACACAATTCAGAAGATGAATAACAAGGGTACCTGGCTGGTTCAGTCATGGAGCGTGTGGCTCCTGATCTAGGGCTTATGAGTTTGAGCCCCACATTGGGTGTAGAGATTACTTAAAAATAAAATCTTAAAAAAAAAAAAAAGAAAATGAATAGTGTTTTCAGGATTTTCTTTTTATCCTATGATTTTATCCCAACTAGAATAACTTTTAAACATATTTGGCTGCAACTCATGGTGAGAAATATGATTTACTACTTGCCATATTACACATTACACACACACACACACACACACACACACACACTCATACACACACAGAAATAAAAGTTTCGAGACTCAGTACTTACAGTTAATACTTTTTCTATTACATGCAATATAGTCTGACACTGTTCCATTTTTATCTATTCTATTATTTAATTTTAAAATGCTATTGAATCTCACTGAATTGATTTCATGACCTTCTGTGGGTCAAGGTTTGTTTTTGAGAGCAAAACAAAAACAAAATCCTGTACCAGAGCTCAGAATTCATAAGGAGATCCCTTTAATACCACTCTGCAGATTTGCAAAGCAACTAGTTGATTTTTTTCTCAGCAGAGTTTGAAAATGGTAAGAAACAGACTGATGGCCTTTAGATATTTACAATTCAGAAGGCAACATAGTATAGTGCAGAGGTTTTGAGAGTTGAACAGATCTAGGTCTTTGGCAAGTTACTGTATCTCTCTGAGTCTCAGTTTTCTGTTTTGTAATATAGAATTAATAATACAGTCTCTGAGGACTAAATAAAATAACATATCTACTTAAACAGCAGTTCTCAAACTTGGCTGTATATTTAAATCACATGCGAGCTTTAACAAATTTTTGTGCCCAGGCTGCATTCCAAACCAATTAAATTGGAATGTTTGGGGCTGGGACCAATCCATCAGTATTTTTTTTTTTTTTTTTCTTTTGAGACTTAATGATTCCTGAATAGCAACTCTCCATATGCCCTTCCCTTCATGTCTTAGCAGCCACCCTTTCACCTGTGTTTCGGTTTGTTCGGCTTTTTAAAATACCTCATAAAGATGGTACCATGCAATGTTTGTCCTTTGGTAACTGGTTTATTTCACCTAACATAATGTCCTCAGAGTTCATTTGTATTGTCATATATGAGCAAGATTTCTTTCTTTTTTAAAGCTAATATTCCATCTATATGTATAAAACACATTCTTTTATCCACTCACTCATCCACTGATGGACCTTTAGGTTGTTTCCACACCTTGGCTTTTGTGAATCATGCTGCAGTGAACATGGAGTGCAAATATCTCTTTGTTGTAACCCTGATTTATTATATAACTTCAATTTAATTATTTTAGATAAATACTCAGAAGTGGGACTGCTGGGTCATAGGGTAGTTCTCTTTTTAACTTTCTGAGGAGTCTCGATACTGTTTTTCACAGTGGTTATACCATTGTATATACCAATGACATGCAAGAATTCCAACTTTTCTTTATCCTCACCAACAGTGGCTATCTTTTGTTTCTGTTTTTTTATAATAGCCATTTCAATAGGTATGAGGTGATAATATCTTTGTGGATTTCATTTGCATTTCTCTAATAATTAGTGATGTTGAACATCTTTTCATACACCTGTTAGCCATTTGCATGTCTTCCTTGGAGAAATGTCTATTCAAGTCCTTTGCTAGCTTGCTTATTTATTTATTTATATTTAAATTTTAGTGTACATACACTGTATTGGTTTCTGGAGTAGAATTCAGTGATTTCTCACAACACCCAGTGCTCATGACAACAATTGCTCTTTTTATTTTTTTGCTCTTGAGTTGAAGGAGTTTCTTATATATTTGGATATTAGCCCATTTTAGATATATGGTTTGCAAGTATTTTCTCTCATTCGGTAGGTTGTCTTTTCACTTTTTTTTAATGTTTCATTTGCTGTGCAGAAGCTTATTAGTTTGATGTAGTCCCACTTGTCTATTTTTGCTTTTGTTGCCTGTGGTTTTGGTGTCATATCCAAGAAATTATTGCCAAGACCATCATCATGAAGCATTTCCTCTCTGTTTTCTTTTAGGAATTTTACAGTTTTACATTTAAGTCTTTAATCCATTTTGAGTTTTTTTTTTTAAAGATTTTATTTATTTATTCAACAGAGAGAGAGAGAGATCACAAGTAGGCAGAGAGGCAGGCAGAGAGAAAGGAGGAAGCAGGCTCCCCACCATGCAAAGAGCACAATGTGGGGCTCCATTCCAGGACCCTGAAACCACGACCTGAGCCGAAGGTAGAGGCTTAACCCACTGAGCCACCCAGGTGCCCCTTGAGTTGATTTTTAATGTATTGTGTAAGATCAGGGTCCAGTTTCATTCTTTTGCAGGTGGATATCCAGTTTTCCCAACACCATTTGTTGAAGAGACTATCCTTTCTCCTCACTTATTCTGGGAACCCTTATTGGAGATAAGTTTACTGTATTTACATGGTTTTATTTCTGGATTTTCTATTTTTCATTGGTCTATATGTCTATCTTTATGCCAATATCTTACTGTTTTAATTACTATAACTTTGTAATGTATTTTGAAATCAGTAAGTGTGATGCTTTCAGCTTTCTTGTTCTTAAAATTTTTTTGTTTTCTTGGGGTCTTTTATAATTTCATGTGCATTTTAAGGTTGTTTTTCCTATTTCCGTAAAAAGTGCCTTTGGGATTTTGATAAGGATTACACTGAATCTATAAATTATTTTGGGTAGTATGGACATTTTAACAGTATTAATTGTTCCATTCTATAAACATGGGATGTCTTTCCATTTATTTGTCTATTTTAACTTCTTTCATCAATGTTTTATAGTTTGCAGTCTTTCACATCCTTAGTTAAGTTTATTCCTAAGTATTTTACAGGCATTGATATTTTTTAAAGCTCCTCGGGTGCAGTCTCTGTTGAAATGCCTAATCATAAAGGCTGTAGTGCAATGTGTGGAACATGGTAGGTGTTTGGATCATGTCTGGTTTCCTTGGTTAATAATATCAACAATTATGTTTTTTATAAAGATATTATTTATTTATTTGACAGAGAGAGAGACAGCCAGAGAGGGGGAACACAAGCAGGAGAAGTGGGAGAGGGAGAAGCAGGCTTCTCGCTGAGCAGGGAGCCTGATGTGGGGCTTGATCCCAGGACCCTGATGTTTAACGACTGAGCCACCCAGGAACCCAACAATTATGATTTTAAATCACTAACTTTTTTGTGGCACTTACTGTGTTTTAGGCAATGTGATCAACACTTTTCATATCATGTAGAAAACACTGTGCTTTGTTTTTGTTATTGTTCTGTCAAATAATAAAATACCATATGGCTAACATAAAAAGGGAGAGCACTTGCTTATTAGGGAGGAAATGGCTACTTTTATCATCAGGAGCTCAGTTACCCAGGTAATTATTTCAATGAGTTATGGAGTTAGCTTTCATTGAACTGCCTCAATAATATAGACCGAATACTTTAAAGTCATTTTAAATTACAGTGTAAACTTTACACAATGAGTTGCAGGGCAGGTGTAACAGATTAATTTGTTACAGATAAATACCTCCAATATGTAACAATCCTAATTTTAGCAGAAGTATATTGATGCTATGTAGTAGATGATATCTGATATATATTGTCTAGATTTCCCAAAGGAGTGAGTGTTAACCTATAAATGCTTCTTCCATGTTATCATTCACTTGACACCAAAATCTGTTAGGCTTAATGTCATGATGACAAGAACATTTTTTCATGTTTGTTAACAAGTTCTATATTTTCCATTTTATGAAGTAGATATATTTAGGAATCTGCTGGTATGTTTTTGTTATTGTTGTTTTGATTTTGGTCTTAGAAAGTATATTTATTATATATTTTGCAATGTAATTTTCTGTAGTAACTGATTTCAAAAGAACATCTAAATTACTGATTTATTTCAAATATATAATTTACTCATTTTCTTTGCATTTAAATAAAAATTTTCTCATTCTTTTTTTTTTTTTTTTTTTTTAGATTTTCTTTATTTATTTGACAGACAGAGATCACAAGTAGGCAGAGAGGCAGGCAGAGACTTTAACCCACTGAGCCACCCAGGCGCCCCTAAAATTTACTCATTCTTATAATCTTTAGTTTGCTTCTTGGTTTTCAATAAGCCTTTATAATGGTGACTGAGAAAGCATTTTTAAAAAACTATACTTGTAAACCACCTCCCCCAAAAAGGAAGCATTCTTTTTTCATGGGTGTATGTGTTTTTTATGTTTTGCACATCTTCAAATAACAACAAACTATTTCTTCTGTCCAGTAAATAGATTTATTTATTTTTTTATTTATTTAAAAGATTTTATTTATTTATTTGACAGATAGAGGTCACAAGTAGGCAGAGAGGCAGACAGAGAGAGAGGGGGAAGCAGGCTCCCTGCTGAGCAGAGAGCCTGATGCGGGGCTAGAACCTAAAACCCTGAGATCATGACCTGAGCTGAAGGCAGAGGCTTTAACCCATTGAGGCACCCAGGGGCCCCAGTAAATAGATTTATAAATTGCTGTATCAACTTTGCTTAGATGAAATACATGCTTATCTTATTAATCTAATTTTTTCCTTTGCGCATTTTCTTTTGCCCTATTAATTATTAAATTAATAATAAATTATATTGTTTAATAATATTTATTTAATTTATTATTTAGCAATAAATTTAATTTGTGGAATGCCTATAGCCTTAAACTTAAATGAGTTAATAGATGTAAAGTTCTTAGAGTAGTGCCTGGTGCTTATTAAGCATTTAGTACATGTTATTCATGGTCCAGTGCCAGTGACTTACAAAAATGCTAACACAAAAGTGTACTATGGTAGATCCAAATATTTGCAAAGGAAATTAAAGAACTTAAGTTTTGTGACTAAGAATAAAAGTTACTATTCCTGGTTGTCAGTGCACTTGAAAATGAAATGCTTGGTAAACCAACAGGCATCATATACTCAAAGTTAAAATTAGGCATTTAATGTTGAAGTGTCTGATTCTGGGAGGGGAAATAAACTTTTTGAGACTTTACAGATAATTTAGTTTAAAAAGCTTTGCTATTAAGAATATTAAGAAAATTGGGGGTGCCTGGGTGGCTCAGTGGGTTAAGCCTCTGCCTTAGGCTTGGGTCATGGTCTCAGGGTCCTGGGATGGAGCCCCGCATCTGGTTCTCTGCTCAGCGGGGAGCCTGCTCCCCCCTCCCCCCGCCTGCCTTGCTGCCTACTTGTGATCTCTGTCTGTCAAATAAACAAATGAAGTCTTAAAAAAAAAAAAGAATATTAAGAAAATTGAAGAATTTTAAGCCTAAAGAAGTGCTTAATCCTTTACATGGTTAGCCTTTTTAGACACAAGATTAAATTCACTCAAAAGCAATAGAACAGTTTGGAGGTAAAATATTAATAGAGAATGGAAGAACATTTTCTGATGTAGGTTTTGAATGAAGGATTGTTTCCAAGGCATTCGAATATAGTAAAACCCAAGCTAGGAATAATTGACTTGGATTGGATTCTAGAATTTGTGAGAAATAGCTAAACCATTGAGTTGAGTTTTACGAAGACTGACATGTGTCGTCAATATGATTATCTGCCTTGTCGTCTTTTTCTGCTGTCATCATTCTCAAAATCTCCTTTGACATTGTGGAACTATAAGGATCTCTTGTGATTGAAAACTGAAATATAGAATGTGTCACACAGATAGGTTTTTAGGACAGCATTGTTAGAGGCCATATGATTTACTTAGGATTAATGACTAAGCATATTGCGTAGAGGCTAATGAAATCTTACTTTTCCATGTGACTGAAAAAGCTGGCTTGATTTTGCTGAGAAGGAAGATTTAACTTTCCAATCCTTCCCTCCCACCTTCTTCCTTTCACTTTCCTTCCTTACTCTTTCTTTCTTCTTCCTTCCTTATCCTTATAAAAAATTAACTGCATCCTTTGAAAAACTTTTCATATAAATATAGTATTTTATACATTTTTTCCTCATTCCCTTTTACTATGAGTTTGAGATATGTTAAAATGATCCTAGTAAAGTATAAGCCAGGGCATTGTTGGTCATTACCCTACAACTACGTATTGTTTAAGGCGCTGTGCTTTGTCTTCCCATCACCTTTATTGATTTCTAAAATGAAGATAGTGCTTGTAGAGAATTTACTGTGGAGGGCAGTCGTGGTAGGAGGTATTTGGTGAATCTGAATGTGGATTGCAGTATAGGGATAAAATTGGGGCCTGGTGTAAGGAAGTAGAGGGATCAAGTTTTTAAAAAAGCAATGAACTTGGTGTTGGATCTGTGTTCTAGCTGTAGCTGATACCTTGTATGGCATGAAGCAAGTTAACTAACTTCTTAAATATGAGCTTCTTCATTTGTTACATGAAAAAAATAAATAGTCCTATTAAACTGGTCTTATAGTGCTGTGAAGGGCAAAGAGATTAAGAGAATGAATGCCTGACTAAAACTGTTCTTTGCACATAAATGGAAGGATATGAGTCTTACCACTTACAGCAGTGTAATTTCATCTATTCATATGCAAAATGAGGATGATAATAGTACTGGTCTCAAAGTGTTTTTTAAGTTTTATATGAGATAATCTACATAAAGCATTTAACATAGTGCTTGGCACAGAGCAAGTATTCATTCATTCACTCACTTACTCAACAAATATTTACCGAGTGTTTATCATGTCCCAGGTGCTCTTCTGGGTTCTCGGAATACACCTGTGAGCAAAATCAATCCAAGTCCCTGTTCTTTGCAAGTTTTTAGGCCAATGAGATAGAATTAATTAAAAATAAATTTATAATTGCTACAGTAAGTGCTATGAAGGAAAGGTACGTGATGCTGTGAGAGTAATGTCAGGAAAGGTGGGCTCTAACTAGGCAAAGGCCAGGGACAGATGGGGGTTGGATTCTGTCAGAAAGAATAGCATTATAAAGTCCATGTAGTGGGTCTATGCAATGGGTGGTTATGACGCAGAGAGTGACAGAGAAAGTAGCTGAGAATCAGGCTGGAAAGATAAGCAGGCTAGTAGACAATATCTGTTAGGGGTTCCATCAGGGAAGCAGAATCACTAAGAGTGATATGGAAAAGACATTTATGATAGGGATGAGAAGAAGTTTATAGAGGGCTTGTATCTTATATCTGGTGGTGGGTCAGCAGGGTTAGCAGTTAGGAGGGACAACTGAGATGAACTAGATCCCACTAGGATAAATTGGAGCCCATAGAAATGAAACTAGAGCCTATGCCTGACTCTTACCCCCTCCAGTCTTGACAGTGGGGGTGACCTCTAGAAATAGCTGATGTTCTTTGCCAAGAGCTTCACATATGCCTGGTCCAGGGAAGCTGGATGTGTTAGGATTCAGAAACCTGAAGATCTGGCAAGGAGCTGGAATAACTGCAGGCTCAGTGGCTTCCTATCTCAACAGGGGAGCAAACAGATCATTGTCAAAATGTACAAGCAAACAGCACATGGTGCCTTATACTGACCTTCAGAGCACAATGTCTGTTGCTTTACTTGTGCCTTCAGAATTGCATGCAGATTTCTTTTTGGCTAAATAACCTGGAAATAATTTCTAGGAAATATTGTTAGCTTAGTTAAATTGACTAGTACCAAGGGCTTTTTTTGAAAGGTCTTTCTTGGTCATGAGTGGGCTTTTGAATTTTATCAGATGAGAATTGAAAAGCTGTCAAAGGAGTTTAAGCCAGCTAGGGTACTTGGGGGAAGGAAATGGGAGAGTAACACGACGTGATTTGTGATTAGATTTGCATTTTTTAAAAATTGAAGTGTAGTTGACACAGTCTTAGATTAGTTTCAGGTATACAATACAGTGATTTGACAACTTTATATATTATGCTGTGCTCACAAGTGTATGTCACTATACAATGCTATTACGTTACTATTGATTGTATTCCTTATGCTATATCTTTCATCCCCATGACCTACTCAGTCCATTACTGGAAGCCTGTATCTCCCACTTCCTTTCACCCCTTTTTTGCCCACCTCCATCCCCTCCCCTGTGGCAACCACCATTTGTTCTCTGTATTTATGGGTCTGTTTCTCATTTGTTCATTTGTTTTGTTTTTTAGATACCACATATAAGTGAAATCATATGGTGTTTGTCTTTCTCTGTCTGACTTATTTCACTTTGCGTAATACTTTCTAGCTCCATCCGTATTGTTGCAAATGACAAGCTCTCATTCTTTTTTCATGGCTGAGTAATATTCCATTGCATGCATGCGTGCATGCGCACGCGCACACACACACACGCACGCACACAAATGTATATATATTTTTGAATCTATATGTAGAAAGCGGATTGCAGGGGACTAAGCCTGGGTATCAGTACCTCTATTAGGAACCTAGTGCAGTGGTACAAGTGAGAGATTGATGGCAGCTAGGAGTAGATGTGGAGGTTAAGGGGATGGTAACAAGTAGATGGATTCCAGAGATACTCAGAGGATAAAGAAAATAGGATAGAGATAGAATTACTAGGAGATGAAAAAGAGGAAGGTGCCAAGATCATAAGTTTGGTTTGGATATTTTGGGTTTGTGGTGGCACTGAGAATATCCAGGTGGAAGTGTTCAGTAAGCAGTATGATATTAACATTAAGTCATTGCTGTAGTTGTAGATATATCAGTAGTAGTTGTTAATATTACAGTTGACTTAGTTTCTGGGAGCCTGAAATCATTTCTTATTTTTTATTGGTACTCAGTGCACTGCTCATTTCCTAGCATAGAATAGGACTAATTTAAAAATAATAATAATTTATTTATTTTAGAGAGGGGTTAGGTGTGGAGAGGTAGAGGGAGAGAGAGTCTTAAACAGACTCTGTGCTGATCTTGGAATCCAGTACAGGGATTCATCTGATGACCCTGAGATCATAACCTGAGCCGAAACCAAGAGTCAGATACTTAACTGACTGGGCCACCTGGCTGCCCCAGGATTAATTTTTTTTATATCCCTACTTTGCTCATCCACTACATATTGGCATAATCACACATTTTCTACTCTTTTCCTAGGGGTAACCTCTCTACTTCTGTTAATTCTATCTCTTCTTGACTCCTAGAGGACACTTGTTGAGGGGTCGGTAAACTTTTCTGTGTGTGGTCAGATGGTTTCTATTACAACTATTCAATCCTGCCTTTTTAGGGCAAAAACAGTCTTAGACAATACATAAAGAAATGGGGGTGTCTGTGTTCCACTAAATCTTTATTTATAAAATAAGTAATGGGCTGGATTTGGTGTGTGCACTGTAGTTGGACCCTTGTGCCTAACCCATTAGGCATTTCATTTCTCTTATATTTTTAGTTATCTTTAACATACTGGCTCTCAAACATATTTTTTACTATCATATTCCTCTTCACCAAAACAACAACAACCAACAACAACAACAACAAAATAAAGAAAACCCAAATCTTTCCTTTAGATCTTCTTTCCATTAAACTTCGTGCCATCCTTTTTCCCCCCCGTTACTTTTTGAAGGTCATCTCTTCCTCCTATCTAGTAAACTGGTGGTAATCTTTTTTTGTTGCTGTCTGCAAAATAATCACAACCTCCACTTTCCTAATGAAATGACTACTTCTTAGTCTTTTTCTTTTTGGATCTTTCCTTCCTTTACTCATATCTTTGTGGAAATCTTGTTCTCCCTTGAATTCTGTGACCCTGGAGTCTCCTGCTATTTCTGATGGTTATATATTACTACCTTTTTAAAAATGAAGGTCACACACACACACACACACACACATAAAATATGTAACATATAGAGTAAACTGCACATATCTTAAGCGTACAGCTTGATGGATTTTTAAATATGTATACATTTTTGTAAACATCACCTAGGTCAAGATATAGAACATTTCCAGCACCCCAAAATGTTCCCTCGTGACTATTCTCAGTTAGTGATCCCTGATCTTGCCTAGCAGTGACCTTTATTCTGACTTCTATCACTTTAAATTTAGTTTTTCCCATCTTTTACTTCTAGTGTAGTTAACAGTGTTATATTAGTTTCAGGCGTACAATACAGTGATTCAACAATTCTATAGATTACTCAGTGCTCATCACAGTAGGTGTACTCTTAATCCCCATCACCTATTTCACCCATCCCCCCACCCACTTGCCCTCTGGTAACCATCAGTTTGTTTTCTGTAGTTAAGGCTCTGTTTCTTGGCTTGTCTCTTTCTCTCTTTTTCCCTTTGCTCATTTATTCTATTTCTTAAACTTCGTATATAAGTGAACTCATCTGGTATTTGTCTTTCTCTGGCTGAGTTATTTCACTTAGCATAATACTCTCTAGCTCCATGCATGTCATTGCAAATGACAAGCTTTCATTCCATTTTTATGGCTGAATAATATTCCATTGCATATATATACCCCATCTTCTTTATCCATTCATCTATTGATGGATACTTGGGCTATTTCCATAACTTGGCTATTGTAAACATTGCTGCAGTAAACAAAGGTGCATGTATCCCTTTGAATTAGTGTTTTTGTGTTTTTTGGGTAAATACGGAGTAGCACAATATAGGGTAGTACTACTTTTAACTTTTTGAGGAACTGTTTTCCACAGTTGGTACAGTGGTTTGCATTTCCACCAATAGTGCAGAAAGGTTCCTTTTTCTCCACATCCTCACTGACACTTGTTTCTTATGTTTTTTATTTTAGCCATTCTGACAAGTGGGAGGTGATATCTCATTGTAGTTTTGATTTGCATTTCTCTGATGATAAGTGATATTGAGCAACTTTTTGTGTGTCTTTTTTGGGTGTCTTCTTTGAAGAAATGTCTCTTCCTGTCTCCTGCCCATTTTTAAATTGGATTATTTGTTTTTTGGGGTGTTGATTTGTTTACATTCTTTATATGTTTTGGATACTTTTTATTGGATATGTCATTTGCAGTATCTTCTCCCATTAAGTAGGCTGCCTTTTAATTTTATTGATTATTTCCTTTGCTGTGCAGAAACTTTTTATTTTGATGTAGACCCAGTAGTTTATTTTTGCTTTTATTTCCCATGCCTCAGGAGGCATATTTAGAAAAATATTGCTACGGCTGATGTTAAAGAAATCACTGCCTATGCTGTCTCCTAGGATTTTTATGTTTTCAGGTCTCACATTTAGATCTTTAATCCATTTTGAATTTATTTTTGTATATAGTGTAAGAAAGTGGCCCAGTTTTAGTTTTTTCCATTCTTGAACCACATCTAAATAAATAATACAGAATATATGGACACGCTCTTCTGTACCCAGCTTTCTTCACTCATCAGTATACTTAGTAGTTCATGGTGTAAATAGCTGTAGTTCATTCTTTTGTATTGTTGTGTAGTTTCATCATATGAATATACCACAGTTTATGTATTCATATTACATTTCATTGATACTTGGATTATTTCAGGTTTGGGCTATTATTACTAAAGCTGATATTAACAGTCTTGTCTAGGTCTTTTGGTAGACATATGCCCTTATTGGGATTGTTGACATTTTGAAAGAAAATGACACTAAGTATGAAATGTGAGGGAAAAGCTTTGGCAATAGGATCTGGAGTTCTAAGGAGAGTTAGGAACTAGGGGTTCAACTGGTCTAAATCCCTTCCTTCCATCTCTTCTTTTTTCCTTCACTTACTATTTTTAGGATGTCTAGGACTATTGATGGGTTTTTACAGGGAGAGGAACTAGAATGGGGAGTTCATTACTGGACATGGCAAAGGCCTCAAAACCTTAACAGTAGGGAGAACCAAGGATTGTGTGCCAAGGGCTAGAAGATAAGAATGAGTGGACTGTAAGACTGCAGGGCCCAGAAGATGCATTCAGGGATGGGATACTGAGCCAAGAGTCCAGCCAACTCCAGGCAATGCAGTAGAGCTGACAGACAGTTAAGGTTCTAGCAGTGGGCCGCTGAGGGGTATCCTGTGGATGTGAGCCACATATGATCATTCTCCATCAACTCCATCAAAGTTACACACACACGCAAACCCAATCCAGGTAAGTATAGAAACCTGCTATGCAAATACAACAAACAATATAAATTATAGTATATTTGCTATGCAATATCAAATCTTCTTCACCACTCACCTAAACCAGATTGTCATTCTTAAATCCCCCATATGGAAACTGGATACCAGACCTTGCTAAGAACCAGTGCTAATATTTTAACTTGTTTTTACATGATAGGCCATGGTGGATGGTCTGTTGGTTGAATTTAAAGGCCATTTGTGGAATGGATCCATCAGGTAAAAGATGATTGAAGTCTTGGAGATAAATAATGTAATTTAGGGATAGTTGTTTGAGTTTACGCCCTCAGTGCCTTGCCCATATCCCTGGCACCTTACCACCTCATTATGCTCTTCCTACTTACAGTTGCCTGCCAATGTCCGCATTTCTTTCCCTAGGGCTTAAGAAGACTTTTCTGGGGGCCTTGAGGCTAGAAACCCCTTCCCTGTGCAGGCCTCCTTCCCCCAGCTCTCATTCTCACTCCCCCAGGAGGGCTGGAAATGCCATGAAATTAATACGCACTGTATATACCCTGACTATGGCCCTCAACCAGTGATTGACTCCTCTTTGGGTTAACTCTAAAGCAGGTGTATTTTACACTGGTCTCGGAGTTCCATAGGGAATTAAACTCCAACTTCCCGGAGTGTGGCTGGCTCTGTAACTTACACTCTATTGGCTGCCTTCTCTTCCCTGTCTCACTTCCCTGCTCCCCTATCGGTGTTTCTTGCACATCTCCAAATAAACCATTTGTACTTGAATCCTAATTTTAGAATTTGTTTCTGGGGAACTCAAACCAAGGTCTTTTGAATAATACCCACAAATAAAGGCAGGTAAGGGAAGAACTGCAGGCTATTTATTTATTTATTTTTGATTAACAATTTCTTTAACTTCCGACTGCTGCCTGGAGTTTCTATGTAGATATGCTGTTGATAATCTCAAACCTGACATGGCCAAACTGAAATCAGTACTTAAAAAACAGTTCCTCCCACTCTTGTTAGGAAAAAAAAAAGATTTCTAGGATTTTACTTTCTTTCCATTTGTCTCTAAAAGGAACATTTTAAAAATGAATTTAGTATGTACAGTATGTTCCTAATTTTTCTGATTTGGGGTGTGAATAGCACTTCAAAACAAATATAAATGATACCGTAACTTCACTGCTAGCTATTTTTACTTGATGATCTGATCTTGGCTTGAATTCCTGGAATCAAGTAATGATTTACTCTAGAAGTGCTAACCTCAGAGGTCGTTTAGTAAATATTCCATGTACCAAAATAAATGCAAAATGTAATTCACACTCAATACTTGTCTATTACTTAGGAATCAGTCTCTTGGAATTAGCCCATTTTATAGATCTATTTTAAGAGATTTTTATTAATACTGTATAGAAAAATTCATCCTCACATATGATTTGTAATCAAGTATTTCCATATCTTTGCTTTAAAATATTCTGAACTTTCACAAAACAAATGGAATGTGACATGTAAAGCAGATAGATGGTGAATATAATATCCCAGCTGAGGTATATTTGTTTAGGTTTAGTGAATTAAAATGGACTTTCTACAATTTTATCACTCATTCATTAATGAGAAAATAAATGATATTATACCATTTATTGTGAATCATTTATATTCTTTCTCAAATAATTATATGCCTCCCACATGAGTAAAAATTCTTCATAGCCAGTTTTAAAGATTTTATTTATTTATTTGACAGAGAGAGAGAGATCACAAGTAGGCAGAGAGGGAGGCAGAGTGAGGTGGGGGGAAAGCGGGCTTCCCACTGTGTGGAGAGCCCGATGCGGGTCTCTATCCCAGGACCTCGAAGGCAGAGGCTTTAACCCACTGAGCCACCCAGGCACCCCTTCATAGCCAGTTTAAATGATCATACAATAACCCATTGTTTGGCTGTATCATAATTTACTAAATTTCTCTATTGGATACATTTAGGTTGTTTTCAGTTACAGCTGTAAATAATGTCGTGATGTACATCCCTGTTCACTAATATGCCTCAACATTTTGGGTGATTTCATTAGGATGGATTTTCCTAGAAGTGGAATTATGAAGTCAGGAGCTTAAACACATACATAATTTAGATTTTTACTATATCTTTAATTGTTTCCTAGAATATTTTCTTTAGTGAGTGAAAAAAATTATAAGCTACCTTAAAATGAATGAATTAATAACATGTTGGCCTGAGTTTGGTTTCACTTATTGGGATTTTAATTTATTATGTTCCGTTTTCTAATGTTAATAGTACTAAAGTCAGTGGATTATTCTTAAAGTGACAATTTATGTACACAAAGCAATATGTTTAATTTTTTGTTGTATGAGATATTACTTATAAATAACATTTCAAATTTATTGATGTAACATTGATTGGAGTCAGTATTTTCTAGAGAGTAAACTGGGAAATTTAACCATTATCTGTCATAACCAGCTTGTTCTAGTGTATTTGCATCCTCTCTAGAAACCTAAATATTTTATTTACCAGATTACTTTATTACTTCATGGTCATTTTACTAACAGTATACCTGAGTAAAGTAAAGTAACCAGGAAAGCACTAACATTGAATATCCTCAAATGGATGTTCTTGATAAATTTCTAAGAATATACATGTTTGCTTTCAGATAATAATTATAAACAATAAAAAGGAATAGAATTTTTTTGCAACAATTGTTTAAAATTATTAATTTAATTCAGGACATTTATGGAGTGCCTATGATGCTCAGAAGGTATTTCTGAATTCAAGGGAAAATTGCTCTTGTGTATAAATTTTTCTTGACATAGACTTTATATTGAAATAAACATCTGTTAATCTTTAACTCATTCTTGTCAGTAAGAAGAATAAATTATGTAAAAATAAATTATAAAATTGAAGCATCGGCAGGGAGAACTTCTTTAATGTTTATTATTAACTTTACATCTTTAATGTTTATTATGAATATTCCTCACTGCAATTTACCGCCTCTTTGGGTGAAGGAAAATTCCATTTCCCAGCCTTATAGATTGAGATTATGAAGTCAGTGTTCTCATTTTTCTTTGACAGCAAAAGATGGGACTTCTGTTGGGGGGATAATCTTTCTCAGCCTAGGCTGAGAAAAATAACTGTGTTCCCTAGCCTCAGTGTTACAAGAGGCCAAAAGAAGTGGTAATTTTCCAGTCCAGTATCCTAGCTGACTTTTATTAGTGTTTGTAATAAAACCTGTTCTGCTTGGAGCTCAGCTGCTTTATAGTCTCATCTACCTAGTACCCAGTTGAGAGTTAAGAATTAGATATAATTGTTGTCTGCAAAGCAGAAGTGGAGTGATGTCTTCATTGAAAACATGAATTTAGGTATAATCTGTTTGCCTTTGAATTTCATACTAAAATTCTTATCCCCATAGTGGGTGGGTGAGGAGTAGAGGTGATGAGTAAGGAGAGCAGAGAAACTGGCAGGCAGCTTCCTTGGGGATTAGGTGTGATAGAGGGGTAGGTACTCAGGATTGTGGTATTTTTCTGGTCCAGTAATGTTGGCCAGAGTCACAACCACATGCAACCATGATAGTGGCCTTCTCTGATTTTTGCCATAGAGCTTGCTTTCCTTTTTGACAGTGCCTCTGGGCGTGGTGCTTTCCCACACTTTGCTCCAAATCAGGTGAGTTCCCTGAAGCAGCAAAACTGCTGCCTTTTATGCTTTGCCCAGCCCAGGTAGAATAGCTGCACATATGGAAGTGGAGGGGGCTGCGGTGTGGGGATGGCTCCAAGCTCAAATGCCACTTCCTCGGTTCTTATCCCAAGTTCAGTAGTTCTCGTTGAATAAAGCTTTCTTGTAAGCCTTTGGGCTTTTTCCGGGCTCCTGAAAAGAGCTGGGGCAATTTTGTGCCTTTTTATCATTGTTTTTGGAGAGAGGAATTGATGAACTCCTCACTCTACTGTTTTGGAATTTCTGCATTCTGGGTCCAATTTTTATTTTTATTTTTATTTACTTTTTAAATTTCTTTTCAGTGTTCCAGAATTCATTGTTTATGCACCACACCCAGTGCTCCATGCAATATGAGCCCTCCATAATACCCACCACCAGGTTAACCCAACCTCCCACCCTGCCGCCCCTCCAAAACCCTCAGGTTGTTTTTCAGAGTCCACAGTCTCTCATGGTTTGTCTCCCTCTCCAATTTCCCTCAACTCCCTTCTCCTCTCCATCTCCCCAGGTCCTCCGTGTTATTCCTTATGCTCCACAAATAAGCGAAACCATATAATTGACTCTTTCTGCTTGACTTATTTCACTCAGCATAATCTCTTCCAGTCCCATCCATGTTGATACAAAAGTTGGGTATTCATCCTTTCTGATGGAGGCATAATACTCCATAGTAAATGTGGACCACGTCTTCCTTATCCATTTGTCCGTTGAAAGGCATCTTGGTTCTTTCCACAGTTTGGCGACTATGGGCATTGCTGCTATGAACATTGGGGTACAGATGGCCCTTCTTTTCACTACATCTGTATCTGTATCTGGGTCCAATTTTAATTGGAATGTTGGAAGCTATATTTTGAATGAGGCCTGAGTAGAAAACCATTCTAGATCATAAATGCTCTAAATTGTACTTTTTTTTTTAGTCAAAGATAATAGAATTTTAGAGCTAGAGGAGGTCTTAATTCCATTTTCTCTTTTTTTCAGATTAATAATTGGAAACATGAGTGCCTTGTGCAGTTATGACACAGATTGTTGGTGTCAGAATTGGGTTTGGAAATGGATCACTCACAAGGCAGTCATTGCTTCCTCTTTCCCCGTGAGGGACAGGTACTGACATCCTTTCTCTGCAGGCTCAACTCTTTGCCCCTGAGCTAATGCTGCCCAATTCAAAGAGTACATGAAGATTCTCAGCCCTGCTGTTGAGTGAGGTCTTGTATGAGTTGTGCCGCCTTGAACTACAAGCTCAGGGTTGGGGCCCAACAATCTTATTTAAGCTCTCCAGGAGATTCTGATACACATTTAATTTTGAGAACTGCTAGCATAGAGTAAAAGCCCACAGTGTCTTTGAAGTTGTCATTAGTTCTACACACTAGAAATTCTGATAGTCAATACACTGCTATTTTTCATCACAGTTAAGATTATGTTCCTTGTAAGACACATTGTTCTTTTATTTACTTGGGAAAAAAAGCCTCTGCAATTTCAATTATGGAATAGCTCTTTCTTAGTATAATTACATACATGTTGGAAGAGCCTTTTGAAAGGTAAATTTTAAAAATGTCATTACTTTATGCATACAAAAAAGGAAAATGTAAGTAAAATAAATTGATCAAATCATTCCTTAAACTTCTTCCAATTCAAAGACAGATACTTGAATGTCTCCTTCATTCATTGTGCATGCTCTTCCAGACATCATCATCCTCTGTGTCATGGAGAGTTGGTATTGCAACATTTCATAAAAGAGTGTTCCATTATTATTATACATCTGAGTTTTTCTCTCAGCGCCTAGCATGGATTCGGCTAATTTTGATGTGTGGGCACAGGCATATGATAGCCACTCAGGACTGCCACCTGGCTGACGGTGATTATAAGATGCATCACAATTTCAGATGTTTTTAAATTTTTAAGAAACCAAACAGTATAGCTGAGAATCAAAGAACTATGGTGGTAATTATGGAGTAGTCTGTTATCTACTCATTTCCTCACTTGTATTCTAGAGATAAATCTCGTAAGTCATTCTTTAGATAGTTGTACGATTCATTCTTTTTATAATAATGTACCATCTATAGTTTAGGCCTTGCTTGTATTTAGGCTGGTATATAATTTTATCCAGAAACTTCTTGCCTTAAAGAGTATTTCAAAATAGATTTTTAGTCTCATGAAATGTAGCTGACCCCATAGAATAATGAATATATTAGTCAGGCTTCCCTAGAGAAATAGAACCAGTAATACACACATGCACACGCACACCTAAAGAGAGGTGGGAACAGATGGAAATGTCTCAAGACAGAGGGAGAAAGAGAATAAATGAGTATGAATTGGTTTATGTGATTATGGAGGTTGACAGGTCCAAAATGTGCGGAGTAGTTTGTCAAGCTGGGACACAGGGAAGAGCTGATGTTGAAGCTCAAGTCCAAAGATAGTCAAAGGCTGGGGCACCTGGGTTGCTCAGTGGGTTAAGCCTCTGCCGTCAGCTCAGGTCATGGTCTCAGGGTCCTGGGATTGAGGCCCTCATTGGACTCTCTGCTCAGCAGGGAGCCTGCTTCCCCCTCTCGCTCTGCCTGCCTCTCTGCCTACTTGTGATCTCTCTCTCTGTGTCAAATAAATAAATAAAATCTTAAAAAAAAAAAAAAAAAAGATAGCCAAAGGCTAAATTTCCTCTTTTCTTGGGGGACCTCTGTGTGCTTTCTCTTAAGGCCTTCAGGTAATTGAATGAGGTCCACCCACATTTTGAAGATGTGTAGTGCTGTGGAGAATGTTGCATATATGCACTGCCCAGAAGGTTATATTATAGGTGTTTAAAGAAGACATTCAAGGGCGCCTGGGTGGCTCAGTGGGTTAAAGCCTCTGCCTTCGGCTCAGGTCGTGATCCCAGGGTCCTGGGATCGAGCCCCACATCGGGCTCTCTGCTCCGTGGAGAGCCTGCTTTCTCCTCTCTCTCTGCCTGCCTCTGTGCCTACTTGTGATCTCTGTCTGTCAAATAAATAAATAAGTAAATAAATCTTTAAAAAAAAGAAGACATTCAAATGAATGTTTAATCAAACAATAGCAGAAAGCAATATGTAGATAGAGACAATATTTAAAATTGCATACCAAGTATATAATGTTATTGCTTCTTTTTCTTTTTCATATCCTTTATGAAAGCGAACCTGTTTTTTCCAATAAATTGATTGGGAAAATATAAATGAAGCTTTTAAAAATAATCTGGTAGTATAAAATCCAGTAATGTAACAGTCACCAAAGCCAGTTCAGGAGAAGTAGATGATAATTCTGCAATACATTGATTAAAGTTGTTCTAAAGAATGCACTTTTTTTTTTCCTAGTCAGGCTTGTATACATGGATAATTTTGAATACTAGGCAAGATTTAAAAATAGTTAACCCAAATCTTATGAGGCATAACTGAAAATCAGCTTTGTTGATCTAGTATAATATTTAACTTACAATACTGAGACACATGTTTTAGATGTTATATATGTTTACATACATAATTTTATACATTATTTTGGGTCAACTTCCATTCTTGAGTGTATTTATGTTGATATAGTTGTATATCATATATGTTTTGGATGAATTCTTTTCTTTTGGGTAGTTTGGGATTTACTAATTAACTTTGCTAAAAGAAAATGTAGATAGTGAAAGCCGGGCGCATTTTTTTTTTACCCTCACAAGAGCACCTTATAAAATGAGTAGCATTAAAAAATGTTTATTGCCTTAATTATAAATGTAATGAAATAATGAAGGGATAAGTAAACTTTTAAACAGATTTGTGATATACCTTGATAGTGTTTACTTATTCCTTGTATAAAGGAAATGGAGAGGCCAAGAAAGAAAGAACAATTAGAAAATAAATTCATACTATTTGAGAGTATTGCATCTGTAGATATTATATTACTGCTCTCTGGTTAACTTCAGGCACCGCTTCTGTTCTGTGTTCCATTATTGTTCATTAGAATAAAGGACAAAAATAGTTCTTTCCTTTGCATTTCCATAAAAGGACTAGTTTCACATCAAAGATTAGAGCTCCAGATAGATGGTGTTTTTAAATGCCTGGAATGACTTTTGGGAAATATGCGTATTTTAAAATAAGCTAAACTTACTGAAACGTAGTTAAGTTTAATTAGTTTTCTTAATAGTGGGCCTGTTAGATAAAGACTATTAGTATTTTATTTCTTTACAAAGATTGGTCTTTAAAGATTGGTCTTGTGTGAGTTGTGCTGCCTTGAACTACAAGCTCAGGGTTGGGGCCCAGCAATCTTATTTAAGCTCTCCAGGAGATTCTGATACACATTTAATTTTGAGAACTGCTAGCATAGAGTAAAAGCCCACAGTGTCTTTGAAGTTGTCATTAGTTCTATACACTAGAAATTCCGATAGTCAATACACTTCTATTTTTCATCACAGTTAAGATTATGTTCATTGTAAGACACATTGTATCTTATTTTGCACCTAGAAACAAAATAATTATATTATTCTTTCCTTCCTTAAGATCTAACCCTTTTACACATCTTAGTTTAGCTGATGGAGACAGGCAGAGCATATGAACTCAGCCTGTGCATATTTTTTTTTCTGTATGGATTATCTGAACCTTGACTGCATGACTCTCAGACCATGGCATAATTTTACTGGGATTTAATTTAATTTATAGGGATTTGAAAGCTGTGACAAATTTACCTGATTCTAGAAGTTAATACCATTGAAAATTTCTTATCTTAAGCTCAAAACCTCCTAACAAATAGTATCCCTCTGATACGGCAGCTCAGCAGTTTAGCTCTGATATTTCAGACTCTGCATTTGAGATTGAGGAATATGTAAATTAAAAGACATTTTTAAAGCTGCTGCCTGGGAGCCAGTTGTCTCATGGAGGAAACATAAATGAAGCCTCCTTTTATTTCATTTGAGTTGTGGCATTTGTGCAAGGACATTTGAGGTAATTCTCTTTATTTAAAAAAACAGAATTAAAAATGGAACCTAAATTCATTATTATTTGTATTGGTTAGGAACCTGGTTGAAGCAAAAAAGAAATTTTTTAGTTTCTGTTGCTGAGAAGTTTGGGAACGTGTTATCTATCTTTCTCTCTGTGTTCTTTATATGGCTTCATCCTTAGGTTCTGTGTAGGCATGAGATGGGGGCCAGGAATGCAGGTAGGTACCATCTCAGATTCAAATCCAGCTCAGAAGAGAAGCTATATACTTTAAGAATCTGGAAATGAGTTCTGGGCTTGACTCTTGCTGGTCTTAGTTGGATCCTATGTTTGATGAACCAGTTCCATGGCGAGGAAGATGGGATTCCACAGTTATTTTAGATCTAAGTCATTTGTCCAGCATTGGAGCCAGGATTGGCATCAACTTCATCTGAAGCATAGATTGAAGGGGAATAGTGCTTTACCAGTGGATATCCAGATTACTGTTCACAGGAAATAGGTAAGTGTGGGGTGTGGCAAAAATGATATGTCTAAAGGCATTGTGCTCATGACTGTGCATTTAGGCTGGTATCTTTTTCAGAAACCAAAACAATAATTTGTATTGACATAGCATGTCCATTACAAGGTGCATTTAGATGGGGATAACAGAAACTTAAAATAATAATGACTTAACAAGATGGCAGTTTACTTTCTCTGGATGTAGGCAGTCCAGGACTGATGGAGGATTTCCACGATGAAACCAATGTGTCTTTGAATTGCTGCAGCTCCTGCAGTTGCATGTATGTTCCAGGCTGGAAGGGGCGGAAAAAAAATAAGTAAATGAGTGTCTACCAATTGTCGACCTTCCTACTCAGCAACTTAGACTTTTCTCTCATTAACTAGGAATTGGTCACATGACCATATACACTTGTAAGGAAGTCTGAGAAATGTGGTTATTGATACTGGCACAAATGCCACCCTTAACAACCCAGTAAGTATTTTGTTAGTATGGAAGAACTAGTGGATGGCTATTAGGCAGGTAGCTAGTGGTTTTTCGACATGTGTTATTAACTGATATGGATGACACAGGAGGCTTATTTAACCACCCAATGAATTTTATATATATAAGATTTAAAACTATTTTAGAAGTAGATAGAAATATAAATAATAAAACTAATCATACCCTAAAACTGGTAATGAGGCATGCAGTGAATTGGTGTCAATTAAGAGAATCAAAGTAATAGTTAACGATGGTTCTGACTGGGGCACCTGGGTGACTCAGTCAGTTAGATGTTTGCCTTCAGCTCAGGTCATGATGTGAGGGTCCTGGGATCGAGCCTAGGGTTGGGCTCCCTGCTCAGCTGGTAGTCTGCTTCTCCCTTTCTTTCTCTGCCCGCCCCCCCACCCCCAGCCCTGCTCATTCTCTCTCTCTCTCTCTCTCTCTCTCAAATAAATAAATAAAAAACTTACAAAACAAGAGATGATTCTAATTTATCTGCCTATTGGATGTTTGGCTGTAGTGATGTCCTCTGCCAAGATAAGGAACATAAGAGGAAGTGCCAGGTTTTCAGGGGAAGTTAAAGAGTTAAGTTTTGGACATTTATAAATGTTGGTATCAGATGACATTCGGGTGATCTCATTTGTTCACCAGCTAAGCAGCTGCACATTTTGATATCTATTGTGCATTTTCTGGCACAGAACAGAGAACTGGATATTTTAGAAATTTTCTGCTTCTCTTAGTCCCTCTCTTTTACCTTGTGATCTAGGTTATTGAAAGTTAGGGAGAGCTGCATCCCCAGGACCACAGTTCCAACTCCATAGTTTAGAACAAGAGAAGTCTTGGTGTAGTCAAGCACAGGTTGGGGGTTTTGAGGATGTGAGGTTCAACTGTATTAGACCAGTATTGTTCTTTGCAGAGCAAGGGAATGAGAGGAGGCAAATGGCTTCACAAAAGTGAGTGATATATACAAAAATTAACTAATAACATCACGTGTTATTCCTAAGAAGCAAGTGAGACTTTTTTTAGGCTAATGAGAATTAGATAGAACTGCAGGATTATATTCTAAAGGAAATAAACCCATAATGGCTTTTGACTCTACTTAAGTATTTTATGAAATCACCTTGTCTTTTTTCCCTTTATTAACTGAATTATAGATGTTAACCTTTTTGAAATTTATTTAGTTCAACATTTACTGAATAAGCCCTTTTCATAATTCTAAGTACTGACAATAAAACAGCTATTAATAAGGGAACAGTGCCTTCAAGGTATGCTGTATTATCATTACCTATTTATTAGTTTTTTTTTTTTTCGTGTCATACTAGGCTAAATTTCCAAGGTAAGACATTCCACAGAGCTTAGTGGATGGTTTTTTGTGGATGCTGCAATTTAACCAAAAACATTAAACAAATAAGAAGCTGGTGAAAGCAATTTGGAAAACAAGCAGTATGTTAGAGGGAGCTACTGTTGCTCAAAGTCAATTTTAATTGTAACTAGAATGAATAAATAGTTCTTCTGTTTATTCTTATATAATGTCACACTTGGCCTCTTTCAGGTTTTTGGAAGTGGTTGATCAAATGTTTTTTTTCAGGTCTAAAACACTACAGATCTAGCCTTTGGGAATATACCCACTCTGAGAAAGGGATACAAAAGTTTCTATGTTCAGGGAGTAAGTAGCTTCTCTGAAAACCTTTTTAATTTGTACACACAACGAGTGGTGCCAATGTATTATTGTTAGGGCTGTTGTTTGGGTGATGTCATTTGTTCACCAGTCAGGCAGCTGGGCATTTTGAAAATCTATTGTAATTTCTTGGCAGAGAGCACAGAAATGGGAGCCATTAGCTTTGGAATGGACCTTTCTGTGTTTAATTAAAACTATTATATATATGAAAGTAGAGGTTTTCCTTATCTACAGTAAGTCACTAATTCTGTTGTGTTATTTTCTATTCTTTTTCTGTCTGTCTTTTCCTGCAAATATAAAACTGATACCATCTTACCCCTCAAAGTGACTCTTCTTTCTGCAGGCATTCTCTTGGTGAATGATACCATCTTCTACCCAGTTCCTCTAAACCAGAAATCTGCAAGTCGTCTGAGATTACTTTTCCTTTTTTGATCACCAACTTCTGTTCCTGTTCTGTAGTAACAGTATTCTTTTCCCCTCTGTCTTTTGCTTCTATCTGTGAGCAAGCTCGTACCATCTCTCTTCTGGACTTTTGTAACACCCTCTTAGCCTGTCTCTATTCTTGCCCTTTTCCCATCCAGTGCTCATGATTACTGTCAGCATAATCTATTAAAAAGAAAATTGGATTGTGTTACTCCTCTTTAAGTCTATCAGTGACTCCACATTACTTGTGAGTCAGGATCAGACCTAAGTTTCCAACAGTGTGACTTAGAACACAGTTTTCCAAGGAAACATATGATGGTTCGAACAAAAGAATCTTGGCTATTTTATTTTTACCTATTATTTCAGAAAGCTAAACCATGATAAGGGTACATTCGTTCTTTACGTTAGGAATGACATCTTTGATGCTCTTTCTCTGTAGGACAGGACTGGCTATTGCATCCTCTCCTTTCCACTCAAGAGGTGTCAGAGTTGGTGTTTATCATCCCCATGTAGTTCTTTACACTTTTATTTCATATGTATTAATTCCTAACTGATCTTTCTCTCTCTCTCTCTCAGTGTATACCGTATGTTATTATTTTATCTAATTTTTTAAACTTTATATTAATAATATACTAATGTTTGTATTCCTCAGCTTTTTTCATGTGCCTTACTTGTGTGATTCATCATGTAGTTCTGGTTCATTTATTTTTACTTGTGTAGTACTTTCATTGTATGTGTGCACCAATTAATATACACAATGTTGTTGTCCATCTGTAACCCTTCTCCCCTCCCCCCGACTTTTCATTTCTTTTTTTTTTTTTAAGATTTTATTTATTTATTTATTTGATAGAGAGAGCGAGAGATCACAAGTAGACAGAGAGGCAGGCAGAGGCAGAGGGGAAAGCAGGCTCCCAGCTGAGCAGAGAGCCTGATGCGGGGCTCGATCCCAGGACCCTGAGATCATGACCTGAGCTGAAGACAGAGGCTTAACCCACTCAGCCACCCAGGAGCCCCCGACTTTTCATTTCTAAAAAGGTCAAGTTACTCTGCTCTTGGCTCAGTGCTTTGGAGGAGAGGGTATATTATTAAACTTTGTCATTGCTGTTAATCCTCCTCATATGTTTAATGATTTTTGGTAGATTATCTTTAAAACAAATGTCTGGGTTGGTCAGCATTGGTAGCTAGTTCGGGCTCAAAGAAGGAATGTAAACTGTTTTTCTAGATTAACAAAACCTCACTTCACTTAGCAGGGCTTACTCCAGTAGTAAATGAGATCGTTTGTAGCAAGTATCTTCCTTTCTTGCTGCTCAGAGTCCTGCTTGGCAAATATTTTCTCCTGCATTTCTTGCTTGGCCAGGGGATTTCTAAGTCATCCACGTGGTTCTACTTTAGAAGACCAATGGGGAGGGAATGGACTCCAGCAGACTTCCGCAGTAGTGTCCTCCATTTTCTTGGAGTTTGCCCATGCTACTAGCTGTTGTCCTTCTAGTCCAGTGGTTCTGAAACTTTAGCCTACATCAGAATCACCTGCAGGGCTTGTCAGTTGTTGGGTCCTGCCCCCAGAATTTGATTAAAAAATTCTGGGGTTGAGCCCAAGAATATGCATGTCTAATAAGTTACCAGGTGATGCTGACACTGCTTGCTGTTCCTGCACCATATTTTGAGAACCACTGCTCTAGGTCAACATTTCCTAATCTTTTATTTTTTAATTTTATTTTTTGACTCATGGGGCCTTTTAACATTAATATGTAATTTTACATCACTTATATGAATTTTAAAATCATTTTTATAATTTTGTAATTGTCACATGTTATACAGAAAGACTTTAAGTTAAAAATATTATGTCGGCATAGTATTAAACATTGTGATCATCTAGAGCCTTGCTCCTCTAAGTGTGAGCTGTGGACCAGCATACCTGGGGACTTGTTAGAAAGTAGACTCACAGGTCCCACCCTAGAATTAATGAACCAGAATCTGAGCTTCAACAGTATTCCCAGATGATTGGCATGCACATTAAGTTTGAGAAGCCCCTGGTCTAGAGCTCACATTAAATCCAATCCTGATAATATCAAATAAGAAACATTTCAGATATTCATGTTTAAACATTGGCACATGTTTCGCTTACTTTCATTTTCTTATACTTAAGAAAAAGCACTATCTCTTTGAAAATAAAAATAGCATATCAAATTTGGTTTGGGGACCAAATGCTGAAATTTAATGATGTGTTACAGCGCAACAATAGATAAAATTGTATTCATGACCTGATGTCTGGAAGCATTACCTTCTTTATGCACAAAAAAGTAACTGCCTCATTTTGATAATTTTCATGAAGTAATAGATTTCTGACGGCAATTTGCAATAACTTCTTTCCAGTAATACGCCATATGTGTGGAGAGTGTTTTTTCCCCAAAGTAAAAGCTTAATTTGATACAATTTTTGCTATATTTATTATTTTTCAATTATTTTGAAGTAATAGTAGGAACATCTTTCATCAGATAATTATAGTTTAGAAATGCAAAGAGGAGTATTTCGAGGCAGATTTGCAGAATTATTATTTTAAAATTTTCTTATACCTTGTGTTTCAATGTCATTGTTCATTAGACATCTCTTCTTTAGACAGCTATCTATGTGGATAATAATAACAGGGCATATTTTAGGGTTGTGAAGATCAGAGTTTTACTTATTTATTCATTTATTTAATTTTTAAAGATTTTATTTATTACAGAGATAGAGCAAGAGAGCAAGAGGGGGATACAAGTAGAGGGAAGAGGAAGAGGGAGAAGCAGGTTTCCCACTGAGTAGGGAGCCCAATGTGGGGCTTGATTCAGGACCCTGGGATCATGACCTGAGCTGAAGGCAGACACTTAACCGACTGAGCCACCCAGGCGCCCCAGAAGATCAGAGTTTTATATGTAAAAACCTAGAAGGGTGCCTGGGCTTATAGCATGTTTTACATTAAGTGACTGCATCAGTCCCATCCTTCTCCTTTTCTTCCTTGTGTTCTTCCTTTTCCTCATCAGTGTTATTACAGTCCATCAGTGTTATTACAGTGTTATTACAGCCAAGGATAGAGATGTTTAATTATCCATCGTATAAAGTCAAGGGGCAGACTGGGCTCAGTACAAGTCTCAGCTCCCCCCCACCCCTTTTTGAGTCAGAGGAGAATACTATAAAGTGGAGCTATGGAGAACTAGAAAATAGTGTCCAGGGGTAGGTGGCAAATTTAAAATAGGGAGTAATTAATTGGCTGGAGTCTGTGATGGTTAATGGTTGTTAGTGTTACTTACTAGCTTTCATTCCTTATGGGAGGGGCAAAGAGAGAGGGAAGGAGAGAATCTTAAGCAGGCTTTATGCCCTGCGTGGAGCCTGACACAGGGCTCAATCCCATGACCTGAGCCAAAAATCAAGCATCAGTAGCTTAACCAACTGAGCCACCCAGGCACCTCCTGGCTTTTATTCCGATTGGCCATATGGTATGACTGTACTCCCGAACTCTTGTTGGTAGAGGTCATGTGACTTATTTAGGTCATTGACTTGTGAGTAGAAATTTTGTGTGTTATTAGTTGCCTATATGAGATCCTCCAAAACTCTTTCTCTCTGGTGCAGTGGCTGGTTTTAGGATGATTGCTGCTGTAACAGCTTGGGTTCCTGTGTGACTGTGAAATGCAGAGCACCCCTGCTGGTCTTTGTTGGATATGTAGCATGATTAAGAAATAGATCGTAATTATTTTAAGCTCCTGAGATTTGGGGGATGTTTTTGCCGTGAAGTGTAGCCTGTCCTAGTACAGATTCTTCTTGATGGGTTTTGAGGACTAAAAAGCCATACAACAGGGCAGTAAGTATGAAAGGGGGATGTAAGTATGGAAGGGGGATGGGAGTAATTTAGATGCCAAAAACTATGATGCTAAGAGACAGGAACCAAAGAGAGTCAGCAGTGTGTGAAAATCTAATGACAGTAATGGGGACACAAAGTACACGGAAAGGTTGGGATCGCCCTGCCCCTCCTATCTCCCTGTCCATCAGAAGAGTGATACACTATCAAAAGTACATTAAACTAGTTATATATACTGTGAAACACGTTTTTTCTCCTTGTCGGTGTGAAAATAGTAATTTAAAAATCTGTATAGAAATAGATACTTAGGAACACCAGGATTTAGGAAAAAGAACAATATTGGAGGGCTTTAAGAGTGTTCAGTACTCAGAAATGTTTTCCCATTCCCTCCCCATCACACATGTTCACATCCTCACATGCTTTCACACACATATGTACACATATATATCTGTTTTTTTCCCATTTTATTTTATTTCTTTTCAGTGTTCCAGGTTACATCTGGTTTTTTATCAACTCCACTTGAGAGAAGTCATTACCCTCCTTGAAGTATCACCTTCCCAGTGAGGACTGTCTGGATTCAGTATTTAAAACTTTTCCTTCCAACTCTTCTCCTTCCTTTTCCCCTACACTCCTGATCTCCAGACCAGTTGTGCTGACTCTCCCTATGGTACTTAGCATTTTTTATAGTTTACTTAATATGTTTGCTGTTACTGTTTGTCTCTCCCACACTAGAATGCAAGCACCACAAAGAAAGAAAATTGTTATCTGTTATGTTCACTGAGAATAGATACTGCGACATGAGAGTATTTGTTGAATTGTAGTACCTTCATGAAGGAAAAAAACAGGAAGACAGTCTGAATATCGATAGCTGCCTGGTGTTCAAAGAAGAGAGATTAATAATTCTGATGCAACTTTGTGATCTCAACTACATTTTAAACCACAGCCTGATTCTCTTGCTCTCATTCCGTAGCTTTTAAAATAGCTCCAGGCAAGCAGAATTAAGCTTCTTTGTGAAATCTTCAATATGTCATATTTAAAGACTGAATTTTGGAGTTAACATACAAAGTGGAAAATGTCATGGAATTTAGAGACAAGCCTCTTCATTGTCACCTGTTAGGTGTGACTTTGGGCAAGTTACTTAGCCATGAAGTCTAAATTTTCCTGTATGTAAAATTAGAGTGAAACATACTGGGGCATTTACTGGGTGAGGTAAATACACACACAGTTATGTGAAAATGCTTAGTACACAGTAGGTACTGGTTTATATCTATTTCTTTCTTCTTCCCTCCCCTTACCATAAAAACAACTTTTATTAAATTTTTATTTAATGTTATTTTATGTATTTTCAACTTAACCTAATTTTGGTTTCCAGTGATCTTTAATGAAGATTGTTTTAGTAATCCATGGTAAGCTAAAATTTCACCAGTATGTATGAAGAACCCATTTTATATAGCATTCACCAGGGTATGTATTTCTGGGGATTATTGGGAAGATCTGAGTTTCTCTTGTGTAATCTACACAAAAGATGTTTTGTGTTCATCTTGTTATTTCAAAAATACCACCAATGCTATCTTCATTGGTTGGCATTTTATTTCATTTTTACTTTTTAAATTTAATTTTATTTTTTCAGTGTTCTAAGATTCATTGTTTATGCACCACACTGAGTGCTGAATGTAGCAGGTGCCCTCCTTAATATCTACCAGTGGGAAAAATCGATTTATTCCTTTTGCACTGTGAGATTGAATGTAGTGCCCTGTGCTTAGTGGGGAGTCTGCTTCTCTCCCTCTCCCTCTCCCTCTGCTCCCCCTACTCCAGCTCATGTGTACGCGGGTTCTCTCAAATAAATAAATCCTTAAGGAAAATAAGTGAAATACAAAGTTTGATGGGTTTTGTTATTAACATGTGAATGTTGTAACACAATTTTATCACATATATTTTCCTTCTTAAATAGGTAAACGTGCACAGAATACTAAAAGTTGTACATGAAAGTAAGTCTCTGTTAGCTCTGCCCCCAGCCACAGCAGACCACCACTACTCAATGCATATATTCCACATTTTCTTCTGTTATTTTACCCAGATGTAAACTTTCAGGTACTTTGCTTTTTCACTTAAAAATGTGAAAGTAATCTTTGTAAATGATATGTATTTGCTTCTCAGAACTCCATGACCAACTCTCTTTACTCCCAGGCAGTAACATGAATACATGCTTATTTAGCATTATGTCAGGCAATATTCTAAGCTCTGGGAGCAGAAGAGTGAACATGATAGAAGAAAACCACTTGTCTTTGCAGAGTTTACCTTCCTAATTTGTGGTTGGTGATATGATGGCCTCTGTGATAGGATGGAAGAGGGAGAAATGAATTTCTTCAAACATAATCAGAGGAAGCTTTAAGAGAAAAGTGGGAATTTATCTGGATTTTAAGTGGTCATAATTCAATGTGAAGAACTGGGAAGAAAGAGCACTCCAACAGAAATGTATTGGAATTACAGTTTTTTGTTTTCATCTTATGTGTCTATTGTTTTTCATGGTAACAGTTGAGCCTCTACATTTGAGGTTTCCATTTGCTTAACATTTTGGGAAATTGATTCCTTTTAGAAATGGCTTCTTCATTTGCAAAGTAAAATTGCTTATTTGTCTTAGAAATCAGTTTCTGTGTCTGTTAGCTATTTGTATGTCTTCTCTTAAGAAGTGTCTGTTCATGTTTTCTGCCCATTTTTTTATTTGATTATTTGTTTTTTTGGGTGGTGAGTTTGAGAAGTTCTTTATAGATCTTGGATATCAGCCCTTATAGTGTCATTTGCAGATATCATCATTAGTCATTAGGGAAACTCAAATTAAAACCACATTGAGATACCACCTTATACCAGTTAGAATGGCAAAAATTGACAAGGCAAGAAACAAGTGTTGGAGAGGTTGTGGAGAAAAGGGAACCCTCTTACACTGTTGGTGGGAACATAAGTTGGTGCAGCCACGTAGAAAAACAGTGTGGAAGTTCCTCAAAAAGTTAAAAATAGAGCTAACCAATGACCCAGTAATGCACTGTTGGATATTTACCCCAAGATACAGATATAGTGAAAAGAAGGGCCATATGCACCCCAGTGTTCATAGCAGCAATGTTCACAATAGCCAAACTGTGAAAAGAGCTGAAATGCACTTCGGCAGATGAATGGATAAAGAAGATGTGGTCCATGTATACAATGGAATATTACTCAGGCATCAGAAATGATGAATACCCAACTTTTGCATCAACATGGATGAGACTGGAGGGGAATATGCTAAGTGAAATAAGTCAAGCAGAGAAAGTCAATTATCATATGGTTTCAGTTATTTGTGGAACATATGGAATAGCATGGAGGACATTAGGAGAAGGAAGGGGAAAATGAAGGGGGGAAATCAGAGAGGGAGACGAACTGTAAGAGACTGTGAACTCCGGGAAACTAAATGAGGGTTTTAGAAGGGACGGGAGTGTGGGAATGGGTAAGCCTGGTGATCGGTATTAAGGAGGGCACGGATTGCATGGAGCACTGGGTGTTATACATGAACAATGAATCATGGAACAGTACATCACAAACTAATGATGTACTGTATGGTGACTAACATAACACAATAATAAAATAAAAAAAAATTTTAAAAAGAGAAACCAATTCCTGCTGATTTTCTAATTCTTTCTTTTTTCTCTCAGTTTGTTTACTTCAACTAGAAATGAGGATTTTAATGGATGATTTTTACCTAAATACTTGGCCTTTTTTAATATAGGTTCAAAGATTTTTTTTCTTTGTTTTACTTTTTTTTTTGATACGTGTATGTTATAAATAACTATTATTTGATTCAGTGTCACTATATACTTAGAGCAGAGGTTGTCAGTCTTGGCTGCATGATATAGTTATGTGCAAAGCTTAAAACATGCTGATAGTTGGGCCCCACCGGGGGTCTGGGGTATGGCTTGGTTACTAGGATTTTCAAAAGTTCCTTAAGTGATTCTGCTTTGCAGCCGAGCTTAAGAAACCCTTGGCTAAAGTATTTTGAAGGAAACTGAACCATGCTGTGTGCTTCTGAAAAGTAGGTAACCATGGCTCATTTTGAGTGGTGTGATCAGTCTGTCATCTCACGTCTCTCACTAAGAATAAAGTGAAATGATTAGAATTGGATGGTAGAATGAAGTTCTTGAGTTTGTTAAAGCACTCTTACTGTTACACCAAAACATAAATGCAATTAAATAGGGCACATATGTGGTGAGACTAAATTTAAGGCCTTTAAATTCTTGTGTGGTAGGGGAAGAGATAATAGTTCTTATTCTGGGCTTGTTCTAATCAGAGTGTTTGGCTTATTATTTAAGTCAGAAATTAACAAATCTGTTTTTAGAGCCTGTAACAATTACTAATTTATTGTCAGTGTAGTTAGGCAGACATTGTCTCACACTCTTGTTGACTTTGTCACCTACTTTCAATGTAATACGTACTCTGTTACCATAAGAGGATCTTTGTTTACTCCAGTAACAAGATGTTGGACAAGGACTTATAAACCCAAATAGTTACCTCCCTGAGGTATCAGAGAGCTTCCAGAAAGAAATCACACTGAACTTTAGATCACTCCTTTCTTTTATTCTGAAAAGTAATCCAGTCTATTTCCAGCTTGGAATTGCGAGCTTAGATCAGGCTAGGGGTGTTTACTGTGATTTCTCTGTTTGGTTTGAAGTATTGTGATTTACCTCAATATGCCCATATCTTGCAGCTTGTAATACAATTGGGTTGTGAAAATTTTTTTTTTACATCTATATAGCATATTAGCACAGTGTCTGAAAATAGTGGGGCTTTGTGAATAGTATGAACAATTGGACAGAATGGGGCTCAAAGCATAGGTTTTCTATTTATAAATTGTTACCTTGGTTTATTTAACTTATTTAGACTTAATTTCCATATCTGGAAAATTGCAGAAATGGTATCTAAATTCCACGTTTGTTAATAAGGTAAGATATTTTAGATTCCTAACAGTGCTACCCACAGTTGGTCTGTAATAAATATTTCCTAGCTTTCAGATTGAATTAGTCTAGATAATTATTCTACTAAAAATGGTACCTGAGAACAAACCAAGATCTAAGTTTTCTTTAATAATGAATCTTATTATTAATAATGACTATTGGATGTGATGTATATGAGTCACATTTTATGTAGTTGAATTTCTGATAAACCTAATAATCTCCTGGTAAATATATTGATACCATACCTTTGTTTATCATGATAACTTTTATAATTTTTCATTGTGTTTAGAGACATTTCCAAGAACTCAACAATTCTTACATTGTGAAGGGAGAAATTAGGAAATTGATAGTATAGACTGAGCAGTCTAGTCTAGTCAGGGCATGAATACCTGGGTTCTACGTACACAGTGAAAATACAGGTGTCATATACATCATGCTGAGGTGTAGCCAAATCAAATTTGTTTATTAAAAAATGTTCACAGCATTCCTTTGTGTGCCCAAATAAGCTCATTGTAATAACGACTCCTCTTGTTTTCTGCCTTTCCAAAATTGTTTCCATTTTTTAAGCCACAATTCAAATGTGGTCTACTTTATGAAGTCGTCACCTTCCTCCCTGCCAACCACTGCCCCCCTCCCTAATGAGAAATCCCTTTTTTCTGTATTCTCTTGGTATGTGATCTCTGTCCTGGCACTTAATTCACTGTTTCATATGAAAAGTAATGCTGTACCTAAGTTTCAGACATTGGGTTGAAGGTTGTGTGGAGTCCTAATTAAGGGTACTGACGTTGACATCGGAGAGATGTTAATTTTAATTTGTCCATTTTTTGGCAAATATTTGTCCTTTCTGAGGTCAGTTTACTTAACTGTAAGACAGGGATAAAAGTTCTACCTCATAGTTTTGTTGAAAGATTAAGTGGCTTAAGTCACCCATGACAGCAAGTGTTCAATAGTTGGTAGTGAATATGGTTATTGTTATTGTTGGTGTATGGCATGTTATTTATTGTGTGTAAATATATGACTTAAAAAAATCTCCTCTTCTACTCTGTGTACTTTTTAGGACAGGGAGCCATCACTTGGCATTTTGCGTAAGGTTTAGTGAATTAACAAATATTTGTTGATTGAATATGTATATTAACTTTCACCTTTACTTGACTTTTGAAAAGAACACAAACATTTCATAAAAATTGTTTTCTAAATGACTTTGTTTTAAAATCCCTACAGGTAACTTCTCATCCCATAACTTCAGTGTCCTGAAATCTGAGGATTCCATCAGGATGATATGATAGGAACTTTCAGTGATCTGGAGCCATATCCTACTTAGACTAATGCAGGCCTTCCAGATATCCTGAGAGCTTGGTACAACAGCACACACTGTAACAGGCACAGGCAATAATGCCATCTTTGCCTCAAGAAAGAGGTAAGCAGATTGACATAATCATATTATTATAGATCATCACTGAGAATTTTTTCTAAGAATTAAAAATTAATTGAGGACTCTTAACGAACCAGAATTTTTAGTTTTACCTTTTTTTTTTTTTTTTTTTTTGGTGGGGGGGTATCTGTGTTCTCTGCTATGAAATTTTTGTTATTTTAGTGATACTTGATTGGTTTACATTTCTTTTAAAGTTATTCAGGGACCCTCTCCCCTGGATCTGAATACAGAATTGCCTTACCAAAGCACAATGAAAAGGAAAGTCAGAAAAAAGAAAAAGAAGGGAACCATTACAGCAAATGTTGCTGGGACAAAGTTTGAAATTGGTAGGTCTCCTCAGAATCATGAGATTTTCATCACTGTTGGAAAGACTGGTTTGATGTTGAAAACAATGTTGAAATTCAGGGAGATACCATTTGTGCAATTCATTTTTAAATGCCTTCTATAACTTTTTAATGAGATATTTAACATGTTAATAAAAAGAACATCAATGTAAACTAAAGGCTTTAGCTATTAATGGGATGGTATTATATATGTGATTTTGATTAATACTTAATTTTTAAATCAAGTATGAAGTAAACATTACACAGATTAAAATGTTAGATGTAAAATTAAAAAATTACAAACTTTGATATTTTTATCAAACAGTGACTGACTTCAGGAATAGAGGAACAATGCATTTCTCTCTGTGTTTTTTTATAAGTTATATCTTTATTATTTAGTTAATGCTAATGAATGTTTTTTTTTTTTACTTTTTTTTTATTTTTATTTTTTTTAATTTTTTTATTTTAATAAACATATAATGTATTTTTATCCCCAGGGGTACAGGTCTGTGAATCGTCTGGTTTACACATTTCACAGCACTCATCATAGCACATACCCTCCCCAATGTCTCTGTGTTTTTTTAAAAAAATTCTTTTGATGATGCTGTTGCTTTTTATTAATGAAGTTCCAGTTTTTATGTATAAGCAGATCTATGGTATAGAGAGTAGATAAGAATAGTTGTCTTAAATCATGATAACACTTGCCCAGCATTGCAAAACTCTTTTTTTTTTTTTTAATATTTTATTTATTTGACAGAGAGAGACACAGCAAGAGAGGGAATACGAGCAGGGGGAGTAGGAGAGGGGGAAGCAAGGTCCTCTCAGAGCAGGGGGCTGGATCCCAGGACCCTGGGATCACCACCTGAGCCAAAGGCAGATGCTTAACTACTGAGCCACTCAGGCACCCCTAGCATTGCAGAACTCTTAACAAATACCAGAAATACTCAACTAATCTTCCTCTTAGCAATTTTGCATTGAGAGAGTTAAGGAAAATCAAAGTATGTTAATTATTCTTACTCTTATCCATCTTTGAGAGTCTCATTTCCATTTATAGTAATTCACCAAAGTTCTTGAGTGATCAGTGGGAATATTTCATTGGAACTGAGGCACCCCAATGCTCTGATCCAATAAGTGGTCCTCAGAGGCGGGGACTTGAAGCAAGTTAGCATGGGAAGGTGAGATGTGAAAGATTCCGGGTTTATTTGCAGCATGTTTTCTAGAAACAAGAGTAAGGAGACCATTGTTAAAGTGATTGATGGGTGGTGTTATCCTCTTACTTAAAGGTTTTGGTGGGATTCATAAGGAACCTTGATCTACAGGAGAGTGTTTCAATTCATTTCTCTCTCACTTTCCCAGGAAGTTTTCCCAGGGCTGGAGTTGCCTTAGCATCCTTTTTTTAAAATTTAAAAAAAAAAAATTATTGTGCTATGTTAATTACCATACAGTACATCATTAGTTTTTGATGTAGTGTTCCGAGATTCGTTGTTTATGTATAACACCCCGTGCTCCATGCAATACATGCCCTCCTTAATACCCACTACCAGTTTTCTTTATACTGATTCCTACCTCCTTGCTGTGCTGTGGCATTTAACAATTCCTGGCTCAGTCCTTGGATCAGGGACTGTTCGGAGAATACAGAGCTAAGTATAGGGAAGGAAAAGAGGGAATTGCCCATGTGTCAAGGTGAAAGAAAGCTACCTTGCTTTTTCCCTTATTTAAGCAAGTTTATGCAACACCTTACTTCTTATAATTAAATTACTGCGCTCTTGGCATTTTGAATTATATAATGGAAATACACTTAAGCCATAATCAGAACACCTGTGTTTTTGCCCTGGTGTTGCCTGTTTCCTCATGTAGAATACTTTGCTATAGTTTTAATAGTAATATTTTTATAGCCATTGACCAAACATTTCCATATGCATTACCTCATTTAATCTTCCAAATAACCCTGTAAAATAGGCTGCATTACTCCCTTCCTCCCTTTCCCCTGCCTTTCTACACTCTAATAGTGAGGTGAATTTGAATTGGCTAATAGCATTAAGAAGATAAACACGGGAAAATAAAGACAGTAAACTAAGATGAATCTTGTGGCTGGTAAGAGTACAAAATACATACCGTGAGACACTCTGTAGTTCGAGATGGACATGGATTTGACTCAGAGCTTCCTAGCAAACAAAGCAAATATTAAAACATAATCAGTTATAGACTGCACAGTGCCCAGAAGATAAAATCATTGGTTATTCGAAGGACATATGACTTCTGTATTCCTGAGTCTTGAGAGAAATTTCTTATGAAGACATATGGAGTAATGAAGTGCGTTCTCTTACTGGTTCTATAATTATTACATTACAAAATTCCTCATTATTTTTTATACATCCTTTATAGAAAGTTGAATAAACAAGTCCAGTGAGAGTTAGCAACTTACCCAAGTTCACACAGATGACAAAAGTGGAACTTGACCTAAACTCATTTGTTTCCAAATTCAGTTTTCTTTTTACTATATCATATTGCCTAAGTAAAATGTGAATTGAAATTTAAATTGAGAAACACAAATGTATCTTCCATATCTAAGATTCAGAGAGTTGCATGGATTCCTATTTTTAAAACTCCTAAACAGCCTCTGAAAGCTCTATGGATCAAGGGAAAAGATCATAGGACAAATTATGAGGAGTATATTTTTGGTAATTTTTATTTAATAGGGACAAGAAGGATTGGAGAAGGGGGTATGTAACATATAAAGGGAAATGGGAGGAAATGGTTCATACGGTTATCTCTATTTTACCAATGGAGTGTTCGGTTTGGTAGAAATTCAGTGTAGAGACAATTATTTTTTACCCCCTTTTAGAAGGAGAGCTCCTAAAGTATCAGCATTTCAAGGCATGGAGGTAGGCTTTAGCTGTCAATAAGTTTCTATTTGGAACTGATGCGTTAGAGGGATTTCTTTTCCATGCAGTGGAGGATGATATCCTTAAAAGATTCCAATTGATTTCTAAAATTTCAGTTTAAATAAAAATTTGATTAAATGGCTTACCTGAGAAAAGGGACTTCATAATAACCTGGCATTGTGTTTTTCTTTGAAGTTCAACTCTGTCAACTCTCCAAGCTTTGAATTGATTAATAAAAGAGATTTATATATGACTGACCTTACAGATTTGGTTTTGTGAATCTAAGGAAATAATGGATCTTTTCCACTATTGTTATGTAACCCGAATGTTCCCAGCCTCACCAGTTCATGTGTACATTCATCATGTGTACATTCATGTGTACATTTTAGTAGCTCATTATACTCCCTCCCTCTGTAACTGCCGCCAGTTCCATCTCTCTCTAAGGTCTTCTCAGTTATCTCTGAACAGCCCCAGACAATGTATCTCCTGTACTCAGGAACAGGTCTGCTTGTGAGCTGCTATTCTGGCCTCATTATTTTTTACAGCTTATGAGTGAATTAAAGCAGTCTCCCAGGCTGCGTGGCTGCGGCCCTTGCCCTCCCTGTGAGCCCTCAGGTCAGCAAAGTTGTGTGGTGGTCTAGGGCAGACAAGACAACGGCCCTTGCCCCAAGACTTGCTTTGTACATTGTCACCTGCGCCTTCAGAACAGCCCCAAGTGTTTCTGAGCCTTTCATGGGGAATGGTGATTTCAGTTCAGCATTCCTCCCCACCCTAGCATCATCCCTCTCCAATCACTTTTCTCTTCTTCTATGTCTGTAGTCTAGGAACCATTGCATAAAAAGTCTTTTCTTTCTCCTCAGCCAAAAAGCAATCAAGAGTCTCTAGAACTTGAGACTGACAAGTGTCTGCTCATCAGTTTTGTGCTTGAGCCAAGTAAATTCAGACAATTGATCCCCCTTTACCATTTCTCCTCATGCATAGGGTGTACAGTAAAGGAAAACATTTAAAAAGAAAACATCGAAGGCTGCCATACAGTTACACCTTTCTATTAAGACTCAGAATTCTGTTGGGATCCAAAATTTATCCTAAATATTTTGCTTATCTTTATTCTAAACTTGAAATTCATTGGAAGAAAAGTGTTAGTATGTTAATTTGGTATCCAGATCAGAGAGGAGCATATACATAGTTTGTACTGAAAAACAAGCTTTCCTCTGAGCATAAATTTTTTCAGTAGGATGAAGGGGTTAGGAGCAGATAGGAGAGCTAGTTTCCAGATCTCTACGGTGAATTCTGCTTCATTATTTCATATCCCGAGTCAACACAGCTGACTTGGTTTTAACTGCTAAAAATAATTTGAACTGGGGAGGTGGAAAGTATAGGATAGGTCTAATGATCAGGAACTATTTTTACCTTTTCCCTTGTAGCCCAAGGTCACAAAAAAAAAAGCCATGAAGTCCATTTTCCTGAGTAGAGGTGTTGTCTCAGCTGTGTATATGTTTTCACTGTGCCATGAATAATCACTGAACTTTTTAGCAGAGTTGTGTACCTGCTAAAACTCTGAGGGTTGAAACCAAGAATTTTGAGTACAACCTAAAAACAGTTCTCAGTTACTGTGAGTATAATTTGGCCTTAGATAAACTGTTGTAGCTAAAAATAAGGGAATGCTATAACTAATGGATATTTTGCAAATGAAATACTTTGAGATAAAATTTACATATATCAAAACTGTTTCCACAATGAATGTATTTCAGTAGTATTTTAATTTTCATTTAACTTAATCATGTACTTGCAGTTCGTTTAGTAATAGATGAAATGGGATTTATGAAAACTCCAGATGAGGATGAAACAAGTAACCTTATATGGTGTGATTCTGCGGTTCAGCAGGAGAAGATTGCAGAGCTGCAAAATTACCAGGTGGGGATTAATCATGACCAGTTATTGGTTTTAGGAGAGTTCTATGAATTCCATCATAATTTTACTCAGATAGAATTCTGAATGTGTGGACATATTAAATTTCATTTCTAACTTACCTAAATAGTCTGTTTTGTTGCTGTCCAGTAGTACTGACTCTTTGCATAAAAGCCTGAGTTCCTTCCAATCTAACTTTTAACCTCTTTCCATCTTTAAGGAAGAATTAATAGGAGAAAATGCTTCCTACATGGGTGCTTTGCATTACTCTTAAAGACGAGTCACGTGGAAAAATTGCACAGAGAAATCAGGAAGTGGAAATACCTTGTAATGTCTGCCATGTGGGCTTCATTATTTTATTTGTAGAATGTCAAACATATTAAAAAGTAGACATCAAACTAAAAAGCCAAATACACAGAATTTTAGACAATCAACATTTTGTATAGTTTGTCAGTGTAGAGTGTAATACAAAATTGTCTATAGGAAACTAACAAGGCCATTCTTGCCAATATTTCTACAATGCTTATCTGTATGAATATAAATTTAAATTGTAATTTATATAATTTATATAATTTTATATAATATATAATTTTATATATATATAATTTATATAAATTCATATAGTATATATAGTATATATATACACTATATGAATTTATAGTATATAGTATATATTATATATATAGTATATATATAGTATATATAGTATATATAGTATATATTATATATATAGTATATATATACTATATATATAGTATATATATACACTATATGAATTTATATAAATTACTAAATATATAGTATATATATACACTATATGAATTTATATAAATTACAATTTAAATTTAGAATACTAGAAATAGACATTGAATGACTAGTTATTCAACATGGAAAATTGTAACTTTGATATCTCTGTAAACTCGGTTTTCTGATTTCTTAAAAATATTTGCAATTTTCTTCTTTGCTTATTGTAGATTCTTTAATCCTATAAAGTCATTATAATCATTTAATTTTAAATATTTTACATTAATAGCCAGTTTTTTAAGAACATTAAACTCAGAGGATGAATGTAACTTTATTGTAGTGTAAATGAATGTATTCATTAAATCCATGGGAATATTAATGTTTACCTTTTTATTTTCCAGAGGATCAACCATTTTCCAGGAATGGGGGAGATCTGTAGAAAGGATTTCTTAGCAAGAAATATGACCAAGTAATCTTCATTTTCTTATAATAGAGAAGACCTTTTCAAAGTTTGTTTTGAATGTTACAGTGCATCTTTCACCAGGTTACATTGATTTGAAATGGTATTTTGATGGAAGAGATAGAATTTTAGAGCTAGCAGATCTTAGAAGTTTCCTGGTTCTTCCTTCATTTTGCAGAGGAGGTAACTGAGAATCAGAGAAATGAATATCTTGTATAAGTAAAACAAATAGTTAATAGCGGAGCTGGAGCAGAATCCTGGTCTCCAGAATCTCAGACTCTTTTCACTGTGGTTCAGCAACATAATACATTGTGTGTATGTTTATATCGTGCTTATTGAGCATCTATGTTTTTTTGAGCATCTAATGTGTGCCGGACACTAGAGTAGGTGCATTTGTGCACACACTTACACACAGGCATATGTGTATGTCCCTACCCAGGTCTCTGAGATAAATATATATATATACATCTGAGACCACTATTTGGAGTAACAATCTACTGTTATGGGAAAAACTGTTCACAAGTTCTCAAGCATTATACCAAATGAACTGCAGAATTTTTATGCAATTTATATTTCTGTGGATTAGGTTTTTTTTTTTTTTGTTTAAGGAAATGGAGTGATAATTTAAGAAAATTTTTAAAAAAGAAAACTCAAACAGAGAAAGGTTAGGAAACTTGGTGTATAACTAAATATTTATATGCATCATGTGAAAGTTTATACACTCACCCAACAAATATTTTTTTGCTGCTAACAGGTAAACAAGATGAATAAGGCCTAGTCCCTGCCTAGAACTCAAATTTTAGTAAGGGAGAAAGAGTGATGTACATATAATACAGTTTGATGGTACCACATTAGGGGAGAGTCAGTGTATGGCAGTGACAAAGATGATGACAGAGGTTATTTCTAGGAGGGTTTGGATGGTTTTCTGGGGAATTCAAATGCAAAATGGATATTGAAAAGTGTATAGGAGTTCACCCTTTGAGAAGAAGGCAAGGAGACTGTAGGCAATGGCGGCAGTGAGAGAAACTATATGGAAACTTAAGCCAACATGATATGTTTGGGGGAACTTCTAAGTAGTTTCTGTGGTTTTATAGGGTGTCGGGAGGCTCAGTTTGTGATGCTGCTGCAGGTAAATGCAAAGGCCAGGCTGCATTCACCATGTTACTATGTTTTATTCAATCATTTAATCATTGATTCTTTAATCTCTTTAACTACTTAGCAAACATTTCTGTTTATCCTGAGAAAAATGAGAACTTTTTAAATGGCTTTGCGTAGAGAAATGGTATGTTTTGCATATTCTTGGTGGGCCTGTAGAAAATGGATTCAAAGAAGGGGGAGAAAGGAGGGAGGAAGCCCTGAAGGAGGTGATGATCGTCAACATCTGATGAACCAAAGGAGAGGTAGTGGGAATGGGGGAGAGAAAATGCATCTGGAAAATAGGGAAAAGATAGAATTGACAGGACTGGAAAGCTGCTGTGATGTGCGAATCGAAGGGGAGGAGGAGAGCAGTGTCCAAGATGACTGCTAGCTTCTGGCTTAGGAAACATGTAGGTGGGGACAATTTACTAACACAGGGATTATAGCAAGAACAGACTTCAGAGGAAAGGGAATTCCCTCCGTAAATTTTTGGACATGTGTTTCATTGAAGTCATTTACTTTCATCTAACATTTATTAAATATCTATTATACACTGGGCAATGTCCTGGCCTTTGGGCACATCAGGTGATCAAAATCAGACTTGTGGATTTTACAACTTTGGGTTGTAACTGTGATAAGTGCAATGAAGTAGAGTTACATAGTAGTCAATTAGTGGATAGTGAAGGACTTCTGGCTGAGGCAGACACTGGAGAGTTTCCCCGAGGATGTGATGTGGAAGCTTAAATATGAATGCTGAGAGGAGTTTATTGGTGAAAATGGTAGAGAACAGTTTTCTGGGTAGGATAAATTGTATGGTCTGAGGTCATATGGTGGGAGAAAGCAGGAATAGTCAGGATACTGAAATAAAGTCAAGTGTAGCTGGAGCACAGAGACATGATGGGAATGGGAGAGATTAGCTGAAGGGTGATGGTTAGGATTATAGTCCTTATCCTAAATTCCACAGGAGAGGAGGAGTGGGGGTGAAGCTGGTAGAAAGACAGATTTGCATTTTGAAAAGATCATTCTACCTGCTTTGTAGAGAACAAGAAGGTTAACTGTAGACCCATTAGTAGCTATTACACATAGGCAATTTCTTATTTTTCTAAGATCCTTGGAATTTTCCTTAAGGAAAAAAGAACCTTCTATTAGATAGAAAGTAATGACCTACTTATATAAAAATCAAATTAATTAAATTACATGCTTAATATCATTTAGTAAATCCATGACAACTATGAACAGAAATTATTCCATATTTCCAAATTCCTAAGTTAAGACTGCGGGTCTGTTTTGAGGCTATACATTTTTACACCAAATGATTTGTGCTAGATTGCTAAATGGAATAAAGTTTTCTCTTGAATATATATGTGCTTGGATTTTTTCCAGGTATGTATGTATGTGAAAGAATGGTATCATTCATAAATACTCTGCGTGGTTAGTTTAAAATATATTATTTTAATTAAAACTTTAAATTGATCTAATTTCATATCACTGTTAAAAATATAAATACATTTAAAGGTATTGGACACAAAAACAAGGACATCAGCACTGATCCTGTGTTTCCTTTAGCTTTGTGTTTATGTGTGTATGTGTGTTTTCCAAACCAGTCAGTGTTAGCCTATTTTGTATTGAGATTATTTAGTTTATTGGCTTATTCTGGATTTGACAGATAGAGTTGGTAATTATTTCCCTTCTCATGGTGGAAATACGACTTATAGGGTTTTCTTGAAAGAGCACTTGAAATATGATAACCATAGGAACCTATAGCTGCTGAAGGCCATGTAGCTTCCATATGCCACACCCTAGTTTTAGAATGTCAGCTCAACCTCTGTGCATCCCATGTGCTGTGGTTTCATTTTAGATTTTACCAGTCTCATCTGGGGACAATATCTCCTTATCTATAAGAGACTTGCTTACATTTATTAAAAGGAGCTTTTTTTTAAAAATAATCAGATTTTCTTTAATGGATAATATTTGAAAATATTTCTTCTAATTTCTTCATTTTTATTGGGAATCAATATGTACAAAATGGTCAATATTTGGGATTAATCAAAAGTAAGCATTTTATATGTAGTTTTATCCTTAAATTATGTATCAAATAGGCAGTCTGATTAGTAGCAAATATAAAAATATCAGGACATACGTTGTAGCCATAAAACCACATGTAGAGACATATGTAGTTCATGTTAAAACAAAATGAAACAAAATTTCTAGTATACTCAGAGGTTCGCATGGTTTTTTCAGAAAAGTAGTTAAACTTCAAAAATAGTGTAGGAGAAAATGATCAATACTGCTCCTTATGGGTGCCTCAGAGGACTCAATGTTATCTTCAAAGACGCAACATGAACGGCACCTGGTGGTGAACTATTTCCTGCTACCCACCCTCTCATCCCAGGGGCAGAGTTAATGACTATTTCCTCGTTACCTTGCCATGTATGTCTTTATTGCACTTACCACACTGTATTTAATAGCCTATTTGTAAATTCCTTAGGGTAGAGAATATTAATTTATCTTAATATCCCTAGTGCCTAGCATATACTGTATACTCGAATATAGTACACTATAGCATATAGTGTATACCTAGTGCCCTATCCCATATTAATTTACCTTGATATCCCTAGTGCCTAACATATAGTGTATACTCGAATGATCTACCAATGTATGAATTGGTACATAGGACAGAGAATCTTGTCCTTTTCTTTCACTGATGTATCCCCAGTGTCCAGAATAATGCCTAGCACATAGTAGGTGCTTTAGAGACATATGTTGAATGAATCAGTAAATGAAGAAATAGTGGGAATTTAAATCCTTGCAATAAATGCCAATAGCACAGAGAAAGAAAATTTAGAAAAGTGTGAATGGAAATTACTTTTCATATTATCTCTAATTTACAGAATGATCAAGTCCCGGCCTCTGGATTATACCTTTGTTCCTCGAACATGGATCTTCCCTGCTGAATATACCCAATTCCAGAACTACATGAAAGAATTGAAGAAAAAAAGAAAGCAGAAAACTTTTATAGTAAAACCAGCCAATGGTGCAATGGGTCATGGGTAGGTATTTTTCAGCCAGAACATATAAAAGTTTAAAAAAAAAATTGGAGAAAAAGAATAAATGTGAGCATTCACTCATGGTTGAATATGAAAAAATAATAAAATGTGTCTCTGTTGCTTTTTTGGAACTAAATATTTATTGAGCTATTTTTTCCTGTCCCACAGGCTTCAGTTCTTCAATTTAAAGATTAAATCAGTTGAAAGACTTTCATAGGAGACAACAAAATAGAGAAAAAAGATGTTTTCTAATTTTTTTTTTTTTAAGATTTCATCCATTTATTTGACAGAGAGAAAGAGATCACAAGCAGGCAGGGAGGCAGGCAGAGAGGGAGGAGGAAGCAGGCTCTCCGCAGAGCAGAGAGCCCGACGTGGGGCTCGATCCCAGGACCCCGGGATCACGACCCGAGCCAAAGGCAGAGGCCCTAACCCACTGAGCCAGCCAGGCGCCCCTCTAATTTTTTTCTTAAACATAAAATTTGTATTTATAATAATTTTAGAGTAACCTTGGAGGATAAAATTCAGTAGATAGTAGAGCCAAATTGACTTGGAGAAAAAAATAGAAAGGTAGTTACTCTTTCAATAGCTAGACATTTAAAGCAAAATAATTATATCCTCTTTGCTTTACAAATGAGTTTTTTTCTTTTTCGAGCCATGGTGATTAAATTAAGAATGAGTAAAGCACATTTTAAGCTAAGGTACCATGAACTAGACGTGTTAGCTGAACATAGATTACACAACTTAATATTCCTGTGTCCTTTTGCTTTCTAATGTTCATTTTCTGCAGTGTACTTTTTCAGAGAAAATATGGCTGAGGCTGCTTTAATTTTTTTTATTTTTAAAGATTTTACTTACATATTTGTCATAGAGAGAGAGAGAGCACACAAGTAGGGGAAGCGGCAGGCTCCCCATTGAGCTGGGTCTGGATGTGGGACTTGATCCCAGGACCCCAGGATCATGACCTGAGCTGAAGGCAGACACTTAACTGAGTCACCCAGATGTCCCGAGGCTGCTTTTAACAAAAACACATATATGTTATTTTAATCTTTTGATTTATCATTTTATCATTGCATATTGTCCTTGTCTCTTACAACAAATTTTCTCTTTAAGTCTATTTTGTGTAATACTAGTATACCACTCCAGTTCTCTTTTACTACTTTTGGCATGGAGTATCTTTTCTATTTGTTCACTTACAAGTTATTTGTATCTTTGAATCTGAAGTGAATCTCTTGTAGACAGTGTGTGATTGGACCATTTTTTTTTAAATACATTCTGCCAATGCTAGTCTTAGTTGGAGAGTTAATCCATTTGTAATTATTGATAAGGAAAGATTTACTTCAGCCATTTTGCTATTTGTTTTCTGTGTCTTGATATAGTTTTCATTCCTCAATTCCTCTTTTTCTACTCTATTTTATATTAAATAGATATTTTATTGTGTGCTATTTTAATTTTCTTGTCATTTCCTTTACTATATATTTGTGAGTTTAAAAATTTTTAAATTATTTTAATTATTTTTTTTTCAGGAATAGAATTTTTTGACTCACTTACATACAATACCCAGTGCTCATCATACATGTGTGCTGTCCTTAATACCCATCACCCATTTAGCTCATTCCCTGCCCACTTCCCTCCATCAACCCTCAGTTTGTCCTCTATTTTTAAGAGCCTCTTATGGTTTGCCTCCCCCTCTCTCCTTCTCTCTTTTTTCCCCCTTCCCCTTCCCACATGTTTATCTATTTATCTACTTATCTATTTTGTTTCCTAAATTCCCCATATGAGTGAAATCTTACGGTATTTGTCTATCCCTGACTGCCTTACTTCGCTTAGCATAATGCACTCTCGCTCCATTCACATTGCTATAAATGGCAAGATTTCATTCTTTTTGATGGCTGAGTAATATTCTATTGCACATATACACACTGCATCTTTATCCATTCATCAGTTGGTGGATACTTGGGCTCTTTCCATAGTTGGCTGTTGTTGATATTGCTGCTATAAACACCAGGTTGCATGTACCCCCTTTGAATCTGTTTTGGAATTTTTTTTTAATGGCTTCCCTGGGATTATAATTAATACCTCAATTTATAACAATCTTGTTTAGATTAATATCAACTTAGTTTCAGTAGTAAAACAAAAACAAAAGAGCCCTTCACTTTGCTTCTATATAGCTCTGTCCCTCTTTATATTATTATTGTTACAAATTACATTTTCTTACATTGTGTGCCCATCAACATAGATTTATAATTACTGTTTAATGCAGTTGTATTTTACGTAAAATAGGAAAAAAGAATTACAAATCTAAACTACATTAATAGTGACTTTCATATTTACTTATGTAGTGACCTTTACTGGTGTTTTTTATTTATTTGTGTGGATTTGAGTTACTGTCTAGTGTCTTTTCATTAGAATTCTCTTCAGCATTTCTTATAGGCCAACTATATTATTAACAAGCTATCAGTTTTTATCTGGGAATATCTTAATTTCTTTTTCAATTTTGAATACTTTTTCCAGATATAGAATTATTGTTTAACAGGTTATTTTATTTTATTTTACTTTATTTTATTTTATTCTATTTTTTCCTCTGTCTTTCTGTCAACACTTTGAATATATCATCTTACTGCCTCTAGTCTCCATTGTTTCTGTTGAGAAATCAGCTATTTATCTTATTGAGGATTAATAGAGTGTGATAGGTAGCTTTAGTCTTGCTTTGAAGATTCTCTCCGTCTTGGCTTTTGACAGTTTTATTATAATATGTCTCAGTGTGGATGTCTTTGAATTTATCCTACTTGGAGTTAATTGAGTTCTTTGGATATATAGTTAGTTTTTCATCAATTTGGGAAGTTTGCAGCCATTAATTCTTTAAATATTCTTTCTGTCCCTTTCTCTCTCTCCTCTTCTTTTAAGATTCCTATTGTGTGTATGTTGATATTCTTGATGGTGAACCATAGAACTCTTAAGCCCTTTCATTTTTCTTCATTGTTTTTTCTTTCTGTTCCTCAGACCTAGTCAGTCTCAATTGATCTACCTTCAAGTTCATTAATTTTTTTTCTGACTTCCTATATCTTCTGTTTAGCCTTGCTAATGAATTTTTTTGTTTCAGTTATTGTTTTTTTTTAACTCCAGAATTTCAGTTTGGTTCCCTCCACTCTTTTAAAAACAAAAACAAAAACAAAAACAAAAACAAAAACTTCTATCTCTTTTGATATTCTCTATTTGGTGAGATATTCTTCTCATGGTTTCCTTCAGTTCTCTCCATATGGTTTCCTTTAACCCTTTGAACAGATTTAAAACAGTTGATCTAAATAATTGATTGTCTAATAAGCCCAATGTCTGTCTTTCTATTAATTGGTACCTTTCCTGTGTATGGGCCATACTTTAATTTTCTTTGCATGATGCATAGTTTTTTGTTGGAAATCAGACATTTTGAATGTTATAATATAGCGATGCTGGAAATCGGATTCTCTCCCCTGAAAGGTTTTTTGTTGCTGCTTGTTATGGTTGCTCTTTATTTGTTTAGTTATCTTTCTGAAATAATTTTGTGAAGTCTGTATTTTTTGTTGTGTGTGGCACTGAAGTTCCTGTTCTTTTGGGGGAGCGTGCTTAGCTTGTAAGTGGACAGACATCTCCTCAAACACTTGCAAGCAACAAAACAAAACAAAATGAAACAAACCAAGAAAACCTCCCCCAAACCCAAACTCCCAGTCCTTGTAGAAGGGTATATATGTGTGTTGGAATATGCCTTCAGCATTCGACTGGGCAGTTTAAAACTCTGCCCTAGTCTTCACTTCATGCTTGTGCAGAGCCTGATGGTTAACCAGAGGTAAGAGCTTAGGGCCTTTCAAGTCTTTCCTGAGCATGCACTTAGCCTTGGGCATGCACATGGTGTTCTAGATGCCCAGAAATATGTCTGAGCTTTTCAAAGCTTTTATTCCCCAAAGATTCTCATACTTTAGTTTTTCTTTCCAATATTTTTAGTTAGTATATTGTTTTCTCCAACATTTATTGGTTGTCATAGGCAGCAGGAACTAATGCATTTTTTTTTTTTTTAGATTTTATTTATTTATTTGACAGAGATCACAAGGAGGCAGAGAGGCAGGCAGAAAGAGAGGGGGAAGCAGGCTCCCTGCTGAGCAGAGAGCCCAATGCAGGGCTCGATTCCAGGACCCTGAGATCATGACCTGAGCTGAAGGCAGAGGCTTAACCCACTGAGCCACCTAGGCGGCCCTGGAACTACTGCATTTGTCTTCATATGTTTTCAACAATCCCCCCCCCCCCCCCCCCCCGCCCCACAAGTAGCTGCCTCAACACTAGGAGAGTTCTTAATTAGGCAAGATAAAAGCCGTCCTTGAGTTCCTTCAGGGAGCCATCAGACAGTAAAACAACAGTAACAAGAGCAAGAAAACTACCACAAGAATAAGGTCTATTCTGCTTCCTCCAGAACCAGGACCTGTACTGGACACATGGGCTATTGTTCAAGCCTGTGGATGAGTTGAGGTTGGGGAATGGGCCAGAGTAAGTTAAAATGCCACAAAGCTCATTTTATATAGATTTGGCTTTTTTTTTTTTTTTTTTTTTTTAAATTAAGTGCTCCTTGGTTGTTACAAGCTTTTGGTCAGTTTCTGGTTTTCCAAAAAAAGTTAATTCTGACTATCTTTTGGCTGTTTATTGCTTTTGTGGAGGGACAGACTTTGGGATTCCCTACTCCACCATTTTCCTCTTGAGTATTACCTGTAACTTTGTAAATATCTTGACCCCATATCAAATTAGTCTTTTAACTTTTTTTTTAACTTAGAATTTCTTTGATAAGAAATGGTGACAAACTTCCATCTCAGGATCATCTGATTGTTCAAGAGTACATTGAAAAGCCTTTTCTAATGGAAGGTTACAAGTTTGATTTACGAATTTATATTCTGGTGACATCATGTGATCCACTGAAAATATTTCTCTACCATGATGGACTTGTGCGAATGGGAACAGAGAAATACATTCCACCTAATGAGTCTAATTTGGTAAGTGATACCAGACAGAATATATGGTTTTATTCATTTGTTCAACTTGTACTTCTTAGAGTATGCACTGTATGTAAAGATTATATGAATCAAAGTACCCCTTATCAGGTTTTTATAGTTAGGAATTATGTACATAAACAAGACTTCTTCTCATTTATAGACAGCTTTGTGAAAATTAGAAAGATAAAAAGGTGTCTCCTCCAGCAGGCTAATTAGGAGAGCACTCCCTTTGGGTGCTGTCTGCAAGCACAAGGCTGGATTTCAAAGCACATGTGTATGTAATGGTCTTGCATAGAAATGACATGGACACATGTATATACAATAACCCTATATAGAAATGGATTTCAAAGCACATGTGTGTATGCTTTGGCCCTGGATAGAAATGATTCATTTAGAAATATAAATAAAAATAATATCTCACTGACAAGTACAGAGCAGAGTATCATGGAGTTGAGTAGAAGGATAGTTTATGTTTAGCTTTTCATGGAGGAGGTGGTATTTGAGCAAGCTTTATATCACAGGTTAGGGTTTAACAAGCAGGATGTGGGAGAAAGTATATGAAACAGAGAAAGTGAGAGTTATCAGAAAGCAGAGTTATTAACTTGTCACTTTGCACAAAAGAAAAGATGGTAAATTTACACTGACCAAATGTAAAGTAGAGACATAAACTGGTAGTCTCAGTGTGCATTTTAAAATCTATTAAATGGAGCTTTCTATAGATATTTTTCCATTAAGATTTCCTTTGTATAGGCATAACACACTGATGAAAGTGATGAAATTATGATGAAATTATGATGAAACCATAAACAACAGTTTATGGTTTATGAAGGTCAAACTGTAATTTATTATCATAATTTATCATGAAAGTCACAAATTTTATTATCCATACTTAAAAGTTTAGTTAACCTCTACCTTATTTTTGGACCTACTAATTATAGTAAAAATTATAATTATTATTTCCCATTTTGTCAAAAGCCTGGTTATTGTTCTCCTCCAATGTTATGCACGCAATTAACTGCACTGAAAGTCGTATTTTAAAAATTACATAATGACTGATTATAAATGTTGCTATGTTCAATTAATGAAAAATGTTGTAAACCTGGCAAAGGAAGAATAAGAGAACTGTAAATTTTTCACTGGAAAGGAAGATAAAGGAAAGAATCATCTCTTTAAAGGTCATAAGGTGTGAATATATTCAATCACCAAGTAATATTTGCACTCTACTGCATTCTAGGCATTGTGCTGGTTTTGGAAAAACAGTGACCAAGACAGATACAGTGCTTGACCTCTCAAAAGCAACAGTCTAGTGGGGAGGCAGAAAATAAAATAAGCAATTATAATACCTGATGGTAAGTGTAATGGTCTATGACACTGAGGGTGCTAAGGCAGTGCATAGCAAGGGCGTCTAACGCAGCTGGAGATAAAGTTTAGAGAGGGAGATTGCTAAGTGAAATATGAATAATGAAGGGCTAGCCAGGTTGGGGGCAGAGTGGGGTGGGGTGGAAGTTCATAGAGAAAAATGGCCCAGAGGTATGGTGTATCTAGAGAAAGCACTCATGTTCAGTATGGCTAAATACAGACCATGACGGGGTGGGTGTTCAGAGATGAGGATGAGGAGCCTGCAGAAGAGATCTTTCAGGGCTTTTTAGGCCATGTCTAGGATTTTGGAATTTAACCTAAGTAGAAGGGAAGCATTGAAAAATTTTAAAGAAGGAAAGAAGGAGTGAGATTTTTATCTTAAAAAGTCACCTGGTCTATCTGTGGGGAACGTGAGGGATGGATGTAGATGTAGATGGATGGGAGAGGTGAGGGTATGGGAGAAGCTGTTTTCCAGTCTAAACACCGGTGAGGGGAAAGATGGCCTTATCTGAAGTAGTAGCAGAAGGACTATACTAACAATAAGAATATAGATTTAAGATAGATTTGTGATAATGTGGATAACATTGATATACTGACAGGTTAGATTTGTAGAACAAGAGGAAAAGGAGAGAGAAATTAAGGATAAAACTCAAGAATTTTGGCATGGGCCAATTGGATGGATGATGTATGATTCACCGTGGTAGGAAATATAGGGGCTATTAAAGGTCTTGCAGGAAGCCAGTGTGTTTGGTTTGACATGCCTGCACAGCCTCCAAACGGATCTAGGCTATAAGCATTTGGATGTATAGCATAAGTGTAGAGTTCAGAAGAGAGAACCAAGCTATAGGCCTAATTTGAGACTCGTCAGCTCTTAGCTTATAATTAAAATAATTGGTGTGAATAATACATTGTAAGGTAGATAGTCATGTTTTGAGAAAAAAGAGTAATAAGACTTGGAAGCTCATTTAGGTAATAGAGTGATTTATTTTAATGTCTTAAATTATATGTATGTGATTTGCTTAAATACACTAGATTAGGAAATAAGAAAGAAAGTATGGTATTCAGGAAATGTAACCTCAAGGTCTCACTGTGCCAATTGCTTTTGAATCATGTAATCTTGTGGCTTTGGTTTACATGTAAAAAGAATGATCTTCTCCTATATAAGTGTCAGTGTTCCTAATAGGTCTCTAAAATTTAAAAGTTCACCTTTTTCAACTCCATGATCAAATTCCTAGATTAAGATATGAAAGAGTAAAAAAATATATATATAGAATTTTAAGTTTTATGTAAAGTGAGATCCCAATTATGTAAAATGTTAGCTTAAGAAAAAAAGACTGGAAAAAATAAATCAATGCTTCTCACTGGCATACTGTTGCATATTTGTTTCTTCTATTTCCAGTTTTTAAAATAGCATGTATTTTGTGAAGAGCTGTGTGTATTTCTAAGAATTAAATATTGGTAAACTGCATATAAGGAGATCATAAGACAGAGAATTTCAGGCACTGAAATATAATAACCATTTATTTTTTTGCTACCAGTGTAACATTTAGCCAGTTCTTGAAAAGTTTTGTATATCCCAATTCACTCTATTGAGCCTACATGCTAAAAAATGGGGTGGAGAATAGTTTTATCCTTTTCATTCCTTGCAAGTTACTATTTGGTTTATAACTGTCTTCACTGCTTATGGCCAATGTCCAACTGGCAATGAACTACTTAGAAGGGGATTTTTGTTGAGGTGGATATGAAACTAGAATTTCCAATCCTACTTACAAAGATACTGTTGTTGTTTTTTTTTTTAAGATTTTATTTATTTATTTAAGAGTGAGAGAGCATGAGAGGAGAGAGGTCAGCGGGAGAAGCAGACTCCTTACCGAGCAGGGAGCCTGATGTGGGACTTGATCCCGAGACTCCAGGATCATGACCTGAGCCGAAGGCAGTCACTTAACCAACTGAGCCACACAGGTGCTCCAAAGATCCTGTTTTAAGAAAAACGCACAGTTCCATTTTTTACTCACTTTTTCACTAAGATAGCTAGAGTTTTTATTACTGCTATTATTATTTGTTTCAAGAAATTCTTGCCAAATGGAGAACCCCTCAAAAAATTATTTTCCAACTTTTTTAAAATTGAAAAATGATTTATATTTTGGCAACTAGGAAATTCCATAGTTCGATTAATTTCCTTTTTCTTCAGGTCAAACATTTACAGTTAGACAAGCATAAGATTTATGCTCTTTCTTTTAAATATCACTTAATTTAAAGCTTTTTCCTAAGTTTCATTAGGGTAGGGACTGTATCTATCTTGTTTATCTATGTATCCACAGTGCCCAGTACCAGTTCCTGCAGATAGTAAGTAAGTGCTCCATAAATACTGTTTAATGAATGAAAAAATAAATTCCTTTTTTTTTTTTTAAATTTAAGGATTTTTGTTTATTTGACAGAGAGAAAGACAGCGAGGAAGGGAATACAAGCAGGGGGAGTGGGAGAGGGAGAAGCAGGCTTCCCGCTGAGCAGGAAGCCCAATGTAGGGCTCCATCCCAGGACCCTGGGATCAGGACCTGAGCCACCCGGGTGCCCCAGAATGAAAAAATAAATTCTTAATTAGTGATGGGCACTTGGGTTAGTAAACTACATGTAGCTCAAATGATCACTTCTGCACATTTGTTTCAAAGATTTTATACTGTAGACCTAAGTAACTGCAGTGAAAATAAAATATAATATAATAACCAAATATACTTGGTTATTAACAAACCTAAATAATAATCATGTACATGAAGTATATATTCATTGTGATGCAACATTGCTCTCTAAAGTAACTCCTGGGAATAGCTCATGAGGGTAGGAGATACAGATTTGATGAATGTTTATGCTAGATTGATAAGGAATCATTAGATATGTATTAGTTGACAATTACAAAAGGATTAAAATTTTGGATTCTTTTTCAAGTTATTTGAGGATAACAGTAACAACAAATATAAAAGTGCAAAGAGGCTAAGGCATAACAGCTCCAGTAAGGAGTACTGTTAATTTACTGTTAATCATTTAGACTCTGTACAGCCTTGTGTGCTGCTTCTGTCTGCTGATTCAAAGTGCGCTCTGTCTCGTGAATGAGTTCTGGTGGCCTCCTAGTTCCTATGCAAGGCAGAGGTTGTGTTTGGTAGTCCTGCCTTTTGATTCATGCTACTTACTTGAGATTTCATTTTTTATTTTTCTTTGAAACAACACAGAATGCTCTCTTAGAAAATTCTCTTCCCAAAACACATATGGGTGAGAACTATCAATAAAAATATTAAAAACAAATTAACAAAAACAAACAGTTTTTCTTGCTTAGCAGTGTGTAATTTCAGTTTCATATAATTATTTTAATGCTTTTTATGGTAGATATATTTTGAATAATATATAAAGTAACTTTGTAGATGACTACATTTATAATCCTTTTATTAGAAATGTGCCATTGTATTTAATTTGAAAATTATCTAAATCATCATGAAATTGTTGATCTGTATATTTTAAAACTTTAAAATTGTCTTTCATCTTTGGTTGCTTTATGGTCTGTGAAAGCTCACAGTTCTAGAGTTTCATAGCTGATGACAACTTTGGTTCTTACTTGTTACAGACCCAGTTATACATGCATCTAACAAACTACTCTGTGAACAAGCACAATGAGCGTTTTGAAAGGGATGAGACGGAAAACAAAGGCAGCAAACGTTCCATCAAGTGGTTTACAGAATTCCTACAAGCAAATCAACATGATGTTGCTAAGTTTTGGAGTGATATTTCAGTAAGATTATACCATTTTCACAATTATAACTCTCTTTCTTCAGATTAATTTAAAGGATCATCAGCATTTTATTCTTTATTTAAAAAATTTTAAGATTTTATTTATTTATTTGACAGAGATCACAAGTAGGCAGAGAGGCAGGTAGAGAGAGAGAGGAGGAAGCAGGCTCCCTGCTAAGCCGAGAGCCCGATGCAGGGCTCGATCCCAGGACCCTGGGATCATGACCTGAGCCAAAGGCAGAGTCTTTAACCCACTGAGCCACCCAGGTGCCCCATCATCAGCATTTTAAATAAAGAACAGATTACATTAGATTGGGCAGATAAACTATTTTCATGAGGGAAGTGGGAATTGTGACAGACCTTGATAAATGCTATTTTTATTGCTAGGTATTGGAGAGAGGGAGTTCTAGGTGCAAATAAAAGCATAAGTAAAGGCACAGATGTATGAAAATAGTGGTAAGTGGCCCAGGTTGACACATCTGGTATTTTGGGAATTTTGTGGGGACTTATGGCTGAAAAGATATGTGGAGGCAAAATTTTAGGTCTGAAAATCAAGGCTTAACTTGATAGGCAGTAAGGATTCATTCCTTCCAGATTTTAAGGGAGGGGAGTAGGAGGAGAGTAGTAAGGCCATTGACTGTGAATTTAAAAGGTAAATCTGAATATGGGTATAGTACAGACCAAGAGTAGGTAGAGGAAGGCACCTAGAGGTAGTTTAAGTGAAAAGAATGGCCTGAAATGAACCACAGTGGAAGAGGTGACAGTGAGGTCAGCATTGACATTAACTGAATGTCCAAAATCAGGGAGAAGTAGTCAGACATTACTCTGCAGTTTTAAGGAGGAATTATAGGGAGAATGGGCGTCACTTTATCTGAAATAGAGTAGAAAGGAATTTATTTTGAGACAATCTGGAGTTTAGTTTTATAGGTGAGGGAAAAGAGTTCTATTCATTACTTTCATTCAGTCATTCACTAAACACTTAATGAACCCATAATATACGCTTGTTTCTGGCTGATAATCTGAAGATTTATGAGATACAGCTCCAATCCTCAAAAAACTTGGAGTTTGGTAAGAAAGTTCCACATAGAAGTTGTTAATAAAGTGTAATTTAACACATACAACAACAGAGCGATGCACCAGATTCTGTGGGAATGTAGAGGAAGACCAGATAGTAGCTTTCTATGGGTGGGGTTTGGAGAAGGGCTTTCTGGAGGCACTGACACCTGCACTAAACTGTTAGTTAAAAGGTCATGAGGCTATGATAATGAGTTCCAGTAGAGATTTGTTGAACTTAAAATGTTTTCTCAGGTAGAAAGATCAAGCAGGCAGTTCGAGGTGTAGGTTTGGGGTGTGACTGATACTTAAAACCATGGCAGTGGACAGCATTGCAAATGGTAATGGTAAAGAGAATAAAGGAAGCAGATCTGAGAAGATATCCTCAGTGAAACTGACTGACCCTTTATTAATCCTAGCAGAGGTATCACAATGGTATTCAAAGTTAGAAGAGGACTTAATATGAGAGGGCTATGCAGTATGGTTTAGCTTGCCTTTGGGGACAAATACTATATAATTTAAATAAATATGTCATGGAAAATGGACATGAAAATTCATAGTTAATTTGGTTCTCTTGAGAAAATCAGAAAAATCAGCATCATTGTATTTATCTTTTTGTTGTTTTGTTGGTTGATATTTTTTACACCTTATTTTCTATATCACAGAACATAAATCCAGAGACCCTTGGGTGTCAGACAAGTAAAAAGGAGTGAAATGGTCTGCAAAGAAGTAAATAGGGTGTTTACCATGGTGATTTGAAAAGCATAAGACGTCTGAAGGGGGTGGACACTACTCAGCACCAGCCTTTTGGTGCTACATGGTATTCTGGGCCCAGTGTGACTCATTCTTCTAATTTGCCAGTGAAAACTCTAAGTCTCTTGATTTATAAATATTGGCAACACATTCAAAACTTTTTAGAAATTCAGGGGCTCCAGCATAAATGTTTGTACACTGAATTTTATAAGAGGCCCACCAACTTATTAACTTTCTACTCTATCTTCCCGATAACCTAAATACATCCAAACAATAATTTTGAGTACAATAATGCTGTGCTTATTTATCTACTTATTTATTCTACCAATGCCAATTTTGCAGAAATTCAAAAAATATTTTAATAATAATAGTTTATTATCATAGCAGGTTAGACTCATTGAAGGGGTAAAATTTGTTTTTTTGGGGCAGTAGCTCATACATGGAAGATCAGTCCTGATGAAACCTGGATGATTTAATGAATGGATCATTTCATGACTAGCTCAGTGAGAACAAGAAAGTTCTCTATGCCCTGTGATATTCCTTTTTCTTTATCAAATTTTTCACTTCCATCTGAGTTTTTACTTCTTCAGAGAAGTCCTCGTGGAAAGGTGTAACTTTTTGGACTGCCTTGGTGAAGAATGAGTAGAGAGAATCAATCAGAGAGAAAAACTGGCTTTAAGTGGTACTTTCCCTACATGATGAGTTAGGAGAAGGCATAGAAGTAAGAATCATGTTAATAAGAGTGTATAGAAATGAACCTTTCTGTTAGAGCCTAAAATATAATTTTCATATATAACTTAAATGTGGTCAATATGCACCTATAAACTCAGAAACATTTATGATCCCTTCTATAAATGGGTAAATTTTACATTGTTCTTGCCTACATTACAATGTATAATAACAATCTACAAATAAGCAATGAGTTAATACTTAAGAAGTTATTAACTTTTCCATATAATTATCTTATAATTGTATTTTATAATTATATTTATCTTTACTAAGAACTGTATATAAAGATATCTGTTTAAGATGAGTTAGTGAAATAATATAAAAACAGGAGGAGGTAGAGAAGGCGGTCAATCAGTAAATTTTTATCTTAATGTCATAGTTTGCAAATTTCATGAATTTAACTTGGGACTTTTTTTCTAATGACATTTTTTAGGGGGGTAATTTCTCTAAAAAGTAACTGTGTATGAAAACTAACATACAGTAGAACCCCGACATAGCACAGAGATGTGTACTTCTGTGTAGGTCAAAAATGAATAAGAAATCAATAGAAAATCAAGCCACAGAAATTACAACCATTGTAATCACTCATAAAACCATCCTTACTGAATGCTTTTTATATACTTACATATATGAACAAATCTACAAATCATATTTCAAAGCAATGACACTATGTTGGAAATTCTCAAAAGTGTTTTTGGAATTTGATTCATGTTTGGTTATATCACTCCTGATTTTCACATATATCTGCAGTCTTGCCTTTGCATTCCTTACAAATGTGTGTTTTATGTAGAAAAAGCACAGATTTGTAATTACAGATTGTAATACAATTTGTAATACAAATTGTAAAAACACAATTTGTAATTTTATGTATAAAAAACACAATTTGTAATACATAAAGTTGTAATTTATGTATAAAAAACACAGATTTGTTTATTCACTCTCCCCACCCTGCCTGGGTTGTTTCATGCAGATTCTTATTAGCCAAGATTTTAACTTTTTTTCCCCTATTCTCCAGTGACTTCACTAATATATCCAAAGACTTATATAAAGTGCTTTTTTGACTTTTGTCTTTATATCCTTTAGTGTTACTGTTAATTTTTTATTTTGATGAAAATTTTGTAAAACAGCCTCTCATGCCATCTCTGATACTTACCCCACATATGATCTGGATTGGGGTTCTGGGTAACAGCAAAGTTAATTTCTGTCTCTAATTTTTTTCTCTCATACAGTGAATATTGCTGCCACCAGGTAGTGGAATGTTTGTTTCTGACCTGACACAGGAGGCGGGATTCAGGAAGAATGATAGAATAACTAACAATAGTAGTAGTTAACACTTAACTGAAGGTTTACTCTGTTCTAGGCACTATGCTGAGAGTTTTACATGGAGTCACATTCTGTCCTTACATCAGTCTTTTGCAGTAGGTATTACTACTACTTCCCCTTTATCTTTGGGGAAAGTGAGACTCACAAAGTTAAAGCAACGTAACTGAGGTTGTACATCTAGCAAGAAGCAAAGCCAAGAATAAACCCAGAAAGCCTGATTTTAGAGCTAAGCTCTTAATTGCCTTGCTAAATTGCCTATACCTGTAGAGAGGGACTTAAAAAGACATATATTCCTAAGCCAAAACCCCCTGCAAGACAGCTTTTCCACAATCCATAACTTGTTCTTAAACTTCAGTAAATGAACTTTTTGTTTTATGAGCATTCATAACTCACTCTAGTAGTGTTGTGTGTCCTCTCAGAAAGTGTTGATAGCTATTTCTGTAATCGTCAGGACTCTCATCTCAGGTAAACCTTATGAACTGCAAAATCACTACTACACAAGGAAGCCCACCTCTCCTAGATTCTGTCCCACCTTTCCAGCTTTTGTCTAAGTGGAAGTTCTATGCTGTTTGTGAAATAGTTTATCCTCCTTGCAATTTTTTTCCCCTGCCACTCCTAAACCCTTCTGCATGGTTTCTGAGAAGGCTAGCATATGATCTTAGCCTTATTTATTTAACAGATAGAAGTCACATTTATCAACTTTTTACTTATTCATAACTATTTTGAGCATCTCCTAAATGACAGGCACTAACATAGGCACAAGGACATGGCTCTCAACAAAAAAAAAAGGAAAAGATGTGCTGATTCTATACCATGTGAAGTGGTGCAAGAAGGGATGACGGCAGCTACTTTCGACTCCAGCATCGGGGAAGTCTCCCTGAATATCAAGGCCGGGCATGGGATTATCAGGAGGGGTGTTCCAGAAGGAGGAACCAGTTATGGCCAGGGGCCCCGAGCAGGCAAGCCTGCATGGAGTGTAGTGAGCAGGGCAGGAGTGGCATGAAGAATCAGAGCAGTGGCGGGGGCCACCTGGCATAGAGCTTTGGGAACTTGGCCAGGGTGCTGTTTGTAGGTCCAGGCCTTATTTCCATATATGTAAACTTTTTTTGTAAGGCATTTTCACCTTTTTTTTTTTTCCTTTAAATCACTATATGTGCAGGAGTTGGTTGTAAAGACTCTGATTGTAGCAGAGCCTCATGTCCTGCATGCGTATCGAATGTGCAGACCTGGTCAACCTCCAGGAAGTGAAAGTGTCTGTTTCGAAGTCTTGGGATTTGATATTTTGTTGGACAGAAAACTAAAGCCATGGCTTCTGGAGGTAAGGCATTTCTTTTAAGAAGAAAGGGAAGTTACTACTGTCCTTGTGCATGAAAACAAATGTTTTTTAAATATGTACTTGGCACAGTTGGCTTGTTAACTGGGCAGAAAGAGGCTTGAATGGAGCATGTGGGAGGAAGAGAACAAAAATTCGGAGAATAGAACAGATCCAGGAATGGGCCAGTATGTGCTTGATACTACTTTTCCCAAACTAATGTCGAGTGAATTTCTAGGCCAGGAATTTTGAAAATAAGCATGGATCTGCTTTTACTGATTTGTTATCTACTTTCTCCGCTATTTTCCCAGCCTTACGGCCTCTACCACTGCATGACTTCTGGGTGTTATCTTGCCTCTGTGTGGGTGCCTGGGCTTCAGGACCACAGCCATTCAAACTCTCCAAGAAGAGAGAGGCTCCATTGGTTCATTAATCAGTATTCAGTACCTCATACCCCAGCTGGCATGGATTCTCCCTTAAGACCATATAATATGCCTGGGGCTCTGCCCATGCCCAGCCTGTTAACTGTGTTTCTTTGGGTTTGCTGCCAGTCCCTGCTATGGTCAGAGTCATCATTACTTTTCTCTTATTATAAAAGGTCACTTAGTATTAGGAAAAGATGAAATGATATAAGAGAAAAATAAGAATAGTCTCTGTTTAAGATTTTTGTACATTTCCTTCCAGTCATATTTATGTTACATCCAGAAGAAAACTTAGAAGTTATGTGGTCCAGTATTACTCCATTCAGCAGCTCCCTCTCAGACCCCAGATCTGGAGTCATAGAGTGCATGGGCACAGAACACTGTGCTTAGGAAACTTTATCAGGAAAACAGCGCATACCTAACACCAGTGTTGATTAGGTTAGTTACACTGTGGGACATACTGCTATAGAAGGCACAGTCACCAAGTACCTTTCATTTTAAGCTGATCATCTCTTTTTTTTGGTAATTGTTTTGAAGTTGGAAGTTCCATCTGTAACTTGAAAAAGCAAATTGCATGAGTGATAGATAATCAAGAGAGTCGAAGCATATCTTTAGGAAAGAGCACTTTTCCAATTTGAGGGCTTATGGGGTGTGTGTGTGTGTGTGTGTATGTGTGTTCATTCTCCTGTGTGCCAGGAATGTGTCTTATGTTTCCAATCAACTATAGGTGTCAGATGTTCAAATTTTGCTCTTGCCTAGGTCCTCAAAATAAGATAAATGTGAGGAATTTTGCTTGTCTTTTTGCTTCCTTCATTACACGTATATGAAAGCATTTGACTTTGCATCTTACTAGGGCCCGACATTTTCTTCCTTAGGTTTCCTACTTTGTCTGCAATTTTCCTTTCCTGTTCTTAACTATAGATACATTTTTCCTGCTCCTGCTGCTTGTCATTTGTCTTTGATGGGGTGGGGAAGAAGCGAAGGCTCATGCATGAGGTGGAACTGAAAGTATATCGGGGAGTAATGACTGTAGATAATTAGTTAACCTGATTTTAGAAGCATTTGTCTAATGAGCTTTGTATGAGTTTGGTGTATCAGAATTGACTGAATGGTTGAATTTTGTATTTTTTTAAAGGCTCAAAACACCATTGTTTGCCTTAATGTTTCTTCATACTTATTCTCTTCATCATGTCCAGATCAATAACCATTAAAAAACTCGACAATAATCAAGATCTAAATAACATTATTTGCATTAACATATTTTCATTTTTGATTCATTTCTTCATTTCCAGATCAGTCAGAACCATTACAAAAACTTTACAGTAACCAACAGCTATGGATAATGAAATATTTGTTATATTAAAATAATTAAAAGAATCTTGTTTAGATCTTGCTTCTCTGTGTTTTCTCCCAGCTGCAATTGTAGTGGTTCTAACATATGTTGTTAAAAACCTTTTGGCACCATCAAGTGGAATAAGATAGAAGGTGCATCTGAGAATATGATAACTTTTAGTTAACTGGAATAATTGCAGGTAATGATTCATAGTAGCAAAATTGCAGAAGTTTTCAAGCACGGAAACATTTTTTGGGGGGAAAATATGGAAATTGGGTAGGATATGAATAAGCTGTTGATACTTTAATTACCCATGAATTACTTTCAACAAGTCCTTGTGTCAGGGGGTGGAGATCCAAGAAGACAGAATACTTACCCTGGTCTAATGGGGACTCAGATATGTGTCTTACAATAATAGTTATGAGTAAAAGTAGGGAACAGGGTACCAGCACAAACAATAGAGTGATTAATCTCTCTGTGTACATGTGTTTATTTGACAGTTAAAAAAATCTTTGCAGAGGAGGGAACACCTGAGCAGAGTGCTTCAGGCTGTGGAAGGTGCAGTGGGGACTGGGGTTAGGAAAGATGGGGGTGCGATGGGGGTAAGTTACTGGGCCAAGAGAACAATGGTAATTTGGGAGCCTAGAATCTAATATGGATACTTTGATATATGCATAAAATGATTTTGCTTGTTTTGATAATAAAATTATGATTTGGTTGGCTAATAAATAGTATTTATTAATTTAATTTGCTTTCCAATAGTTTTCATTTTTGCATGCATTTACAAGCTACTGAACTTTAAGACTCTAACATCTGCTGAGCTTTGTTTGTTCTAGAATTGGGGTAGGAAATGAGAACCAAAGAAGCCATCAACATCACAGAATAGATTTTTTTTTTTAAAGAATTATTTATTTATCTGTGAGAGAGAGAGGCAGTGGGGAGGGGCATAGGAGGTGGGAGAAAGAGTCTCTCGATGTTGGGCTCCATCTCAGGACCCTGAGATAACAACCTGAGCCAAAGCCAAGAGTTGAACACTTAACCCATTGTGCCACCCAGGCACCCCAGAGTAGAATTTTGACTGAATGGAACCTTAATTTTCAGAATTTCTTCTGTCTTTATTTTTTACTTTACCTTTCTCATAAAACTTTTGAAAAATCCAAAATGTGAATTGAAAAAAGTTTTTTTCTACCTTTTCACATATTAGTTTACCTTGTGTGGGTACATTTCTCAGTAGACCAATTTCTTTTCTATGGTAGTAGGGGGAATATTCTGACATAGGTTATAGAGGGTCTGAGGTTACTTTCATCCTGGAGGACAGATATGGCTGGTAGAATTCCAGATGGCAATTTTGGAATGGAACACCTAAGGAATTCTATAAAGATAGATAACATTTCAGTGACCCATTTAGTCATTGGTTCCTAAATGTCTGGTTCAATTTATAATCCTGTCCTGTGTAGCAGCAGAACTATTGTTAGTTGTATAACAAATTGCAGAGACTTGAATCAGAATAGAATAGTATAGAAAATATTTTATTTTTTAAAGATTTTTCATATAAAACATATTACCGTATCCTTTCTTCACACTTGTAAGTGGAAATACTTAGAGTTTTGAAGTAACAGATTAATAAACTCCCTTTCTTAAATTTTGCCTGAAATAAATGGATGTTCTTAAAGTTACCACACTGTTCCCTTCTCTTTGAGATCACATCACATGGGCAGAAATATATCCATCACCTTCTAAATCAGAGATCAGCAAAAGCATAATATAGTTTAGCACATCTCTGTAAATGGATTACCATGGTCAAAATGATGACATGAAAGATTTTCATGATGTATTTTTAAAAACTTGGATTATAGAATAATATTGTTAGTATAGGTATGTATTTGAAAGATAAAAATTATGAATATGTATGCATAACAAAAATTTATCATTTATCAAATGGTTAGGAATACACCATTTATCAGATGGATTATAGTCTACTGGGTAATGGGATTACAGGTGATCTTTTTGTTGTCTGTTTGGCTTCTACATACATATTTCTACTTATTTATATTTCTTACAGCTGCCAGTTGTGAAATGCATACTGTTAGTTATTTTGTCTCTTAAGGAATAGAATTGTATAAGACAACCCTCTTCTATGACTAATGGTGTCATATTTTTTTGAGATAGGCTATGAGGTTTGGTGGTGGTCATGAAGCTAAGCTGTAGGTTTGAACTCAGCAGTGTTCTAGCCAACTGAATTAATTAAGTAACTTTCTTAAACACTTGCTATTCTAGTTATGTTTTCATAGCAAAAAAGACAAAGACAAAGATTCCTGCTCTTGAGGTGGTAGTGCACTGTAAAATGGATTTCAGGGTATATGCAGTTACTGTTACTTCCTATTTTTCATCTTAATGAAATGCTGGAAATGATGTTGAAAAGAACACCCACAAATGGCTTGTTTATTCCCACGAGTCCTTACACAGTTAGAGAAATTCATAGAGGTTAATCCGCAGTTATCTTTAATGATATCTTCTGAGTTATATAGTCAGTGTCTTTAGAAATGAAAATTGATGATTTATTGTTTGATCCAGGTAGAAAGAAAATAATTTCTTTTTTAGGCAGCAACAGATGAAATCGTCCAGAAGATCTGAAGCAGTGCAAAGAGGGCACTGAGAGTTTCTATATGCTAAATAAATACATTTAATTATTACTGTATTGGTAACATGCATATTATTTTTGTTACATCATTATTATTGTTAATACTGGTCTTATAAAATTTTGTCAGAATGAGTCACTTTTAACTTCCCTAAACTTAAGACCTAGAGTGCTTGAGGTTTTGGGTTGGAGAAGGTGGAGAGGAGGGAGGGGGCACAAATGCTTACCGAAGATTCTGAGCTAAGACGGCAGGGGGAGGTGGACCATGAGAGCAGTCAATTCCTTGCAATTCTTTGACTTAGGGTGGTGGGGAAAGAAGATATGGCAGTGGTAACTGGACCATCTACCATGCAGAGCCTTGAGATTTATTGTAGAGTTTTTCTACTGGTTGGGGATCTTGCATTAGTTTAACAAATATGTTTTGAATATTAATTAACCACCAACATTTGGCTGTTCTCATCTTTTCTTTGTAAATTTCAGATTAATCGTGCTCCAAGTTTTGGAACTGATCAGAAAATAGACTATGATGTAAAAAGGGGAGTGCTGCTAAATGCTCTAAAGCTACTAAACATCAGGTAAAGTGTTTCCTCCATCTTTTGGAAGGTTTTCACCACCTTTGGCACAGAACAATCACTCGTACGTGAGATTGGCTTGTAATTTTTTCTTATTTTATATTTTGAATTTCTTGATTCCATTCTTCAAACCCATTTAGTGTTTTCTTTTTAAATATCTTTTCCTCTCTACAAACTGCTTTTTCTTCTCTCCATATCATGTTCTGAATCTTCAGTAAATAGGTTAAATTACAGTGTTTGTATAATTATTCAGTATAGAGTGTAAGGTTGTATCGGAGAATACCTGAGGAAAATCTCTACATTATCTTCCTCACCTCACAAGAAGAAACTAAAGCAGAGTTCATTCAGGAAGTTAAAAAGGTAACAACCCTCAAACACATGGGTTTCCTACCTTTCTGTTCAGAGGTCTTCCCACTGGGTCTTGCTGCCTGGGTAAATAGAAAAAAGAGGCAGTTTTTAAGTTGTTAAGGCAGGGTTAACCATCCCAGAAAAGCATAGCCAGGAATTCCTCCCTGTCCCCCATGCTGGATAATAATCCATTGTATGTATATACCACATTTTCTTTATCATTCATTTATTGAGGAACATTTAGTTTGCTTCTCTGTCTTGACTATTGTGAATAATGCTGTAATGAGCATGGGAGTGCAGGTATCTCTTTGCAGCCCAATTTCTGCTCCTTTGGATATGTACTCGGAAGGGGGATTTCTGCACCAACAGAATATTATTAGGGTGGTTGCAGTGTAAATGATCATGGATCTCAAATATTTAAAATGCTATATTGTAGGAAAGCTTTTGGCTCAGTATGAAAGAAATTTGTTAGAAGTTTAATTGAACTGCTTAATGAAGTTGTGAGGCATTTACCATTGTAAGTGTTCAAATAGTGTTTAGGGTGTTGGATTAAAGGACCTCTGAGGTCATTTAAGCCCAGAGATTTTATTCTTTCAATTGATTCTAATTGTCATTTAAAGAACTCTGAAAGAGTTGTGGGATGCTTCCAAGCAATTTATTTATTTTAAATGTTTCCAAGCATTTAGCAGATGCCTGCTTGAGAAGTAGCTTTCTATGGAAAGCATTATTAAAAAAAGAGATCAATACATGAATTTGTTTTTCTGGGTTTTTTTTTTTTGATAGGTAAATTTATTAAGAAATTTTCATATGGCCCCTTTTTTGCTTGCTCAAAGAATGATTCACCTCAATTTAACTGACACTTCAATTATCCTAAAAGAAATGAATAGAGGCCGGGGCGCCTGGGTGGCTCAGTGGGTTAAAGCCTCTGCTTTCGGCTCGGGTCATGATCCCAGGGTCCTGGGATCGAGCCCCACATCGGGCTCTCTGCTCCGCGGAGAGCCTGCTTCCTCCTCTCTCTCCCTGCCTGCCTCTCTTGCCTACTTGTGGCCTCTGTCTGTCAAGTGAATAAGTGAAATCTTTTAAAAAAAAAAAGAAAAAAAAAGAAATGAATAGACGAAATATAGAAAGTGAAATTTTTGTTTATTTAGCTTACACAAGTGCATCAAATATTTTGGATTATTCAAACAGTATACCTATACTTTCTTTTACATTTACTATTATTATATAAGTAAGCCTTATTTTTTTTGTTGTTTTTATTTTTGTTTTTTTGCGTGTCTTTGCCAACCATTTCAGGACATAATCTGTGGGTGTTTTTGTCTTCTTAAAAGTGAGATATACATAGTTCAAACAGTGAGAAATTTCTAGACTTAAAAATAAAGGAAAATTCGAATTTGTTTTCCTTATTTTTCTTAGTGTTGTTCCACTAAAATAATTTAGTACAATTCTTAACACTTTGAGCATATGCTAATGAAGTTTACATTATAGATGTGCCTTTTCTCTCCATCCAGATGGAGTGCTCCATGGGCATATATGTGTTAGACTTGTCTTTCAAGTCTGTACAATTCTTAACACAATGTTTTACTTAGAGTGTGGCTCCATATATACCTCAAAGCTCATTTTGTAAGGATATATGCTTTTAATCTCAAGAAAATCCCAAAGAATGTAGATTGCTCAGAGTATTCCATCACAACTCCTGGGAATACAGAACCTCAGTTTAGTATATGGAGACCCATAGTTGATGGATGATTAGATGAATATGATGGATGTGGATATATATAAACATTGATTTATAGCCCCACTGTGTCTTGTCTTCTGCTCATTCTCCTCACAGGGATAAGATCACGACTTACTTGAATCCCTGTGTTTTAAATTTCAGGACCAGTGATAAAAGGAGAAATTTGGCCAAACAAAAAGCTGAGGCTCAAAGGAGACTATATGGTCAAAATTCAATAAAAAGGCTCTTACCAGGGTCCTCAGACTGGGAACAGCAGAGACATCAGTTAGAGAGGCGGAAAGAAGAGTTGGTATGAAAATTTTTAGAATATACCCACAATTTGAATTGCATAATTCATTGGTCAGATTTTATTTGTCAAATTTCTTCATTTCTAGAAAGAGAGACTTGCTCAATTACGAAAGCAGATTTTAAAAGAAGAACATGAAAATCGGCATATGGGGAATTATAGGTAACTGTGCCTCCATTTTCTTATAGATTGAAAAAGTAAAGTGTCAAAACAACTGTTCTACATTTTTAACCTTTTATACTTATTTTGAGCACTGTTTGTTTCATTCCTGCTAGCCAGCTTCATGGGTGGTTGTATGAGATCTTTTAAATCTCATACTATTCTGTGACCTTATTTACTTATAATGTAGTATTTTGAGAAAGTCAGGTTTTAGGTCTCATAGTTTTCTTTCTGTCAGTTCAGAGTGGTTGCTCTACTTTGTTTAAACTTGCATATATCAGGACCCAGGCAAATAATGAAAATGTTTAAAGGAGGCAGGTATGAGACAATACAGAGGGGTGGACTGTGTTGAACTGGAACCCCTCCATGGTATCCTCTGACAAGATAAAAGAGGACACCCCTTCTGAATTCCTTGTGTTCTTGGACAGAGTGCCCCTCTTCCCAAGCTTGACATTAACTTAATGTCATTAAGGATTAGGAGGACTGGGGGCCACAGAGCTTCTCACACTCTTAGTAAAACATTCTTTTCTGCCTTAACACCATCAACAGCAACTCTGAGAACACATTCTTCTCATCCTACCTCTACCTTCTTCTCTTCTTCAGAGAGGCACATTCCACTATCCCAAAAGAGAATATTAAGATGAATGCCCACATTCTTGTATATGTCAGTAACCACACTGTAATTGCATACTTCCAGATTATTCCTCATCACCTGCTCTCTCCCATGAAGATCCATATTTCTTCAGTATGCCTAATTGCAATTCTTCTCCAGCCACTGCTCCACAACCAAACCCTTTTACTGTGCTTTCTGGAGCTTGATTGTTTAATGGCCATTCTCTAGATAAACTTTAATTTGTGTAAATAACTGATGAAAATTTGTGTAAATTTCTTATAGCTGCATTCGTCTTTATTTCTAGCACCTAGTAAAGCAACTGGTAGAGAGTGGGTGGCCAAGGACTATCTGTGTAATTGAACTCAACTATTGCACTACAGTAGCTTCTTTTAAACAAATTGGTTTGTCTGATTTATTGTAGACGAATTTATCCTCCCGAAGATAAAACTCTGCTTGAAAAGTATGAGAATTTGTTGGCTGTGGCCTTTCAGACCTTCCTTTCAGGGAGAGCAGCTTCATTCCAGCGAGAGCTGAATAATCCTTTGAAAAGGATGAAGGTAAAGGAATGAGTGCTTATAAAGACAGAAGTGAACAAAGCCAAATAATATGTCTTTAAAAGCAACCCATCTTAGTGTCACTTGTAAAAACATTTGTTTTAAGATGCACTTTCCTTCTATTTTAGCAGTTGCTAGCATTTCATAACCAACCAAGTTATTTCATAAGTAAGCTAACAGGACAAATTATGCAGTAGAGAATGTTGATGTTATGTTGTAATATCAATTTATTATAGTAAACATGACTTCTTACAGAGGTGTGTATAGGTACCTGAATTAAAAAAATATCCATTGAATTAACCTAGTGTTTTGTGATGCTCTCATTATTTGGATTGTAACTAACTTCTTTATAAGTATTTTTTCCCCTGATACACTGCATAGACCTGGTATATGAGAAGTAATTAAAACACACACACACACACACAGAGTAATCTCTTTATCAGAATATCTGTCAGTTATCTTTTGTTGCATAGGTAAACCATTTATTTGCTCATATTTTGTAATCTTGGCTGAGCTCAGCTGAGTAGTTCTTCAGCTTGGCTTGCTTGGAGTGAATCATAGTTGCATTTATTTGGAAGCTCAACAGGGATTAGAAACCCAGGAAGGCCTCACCTGTCTGGTGCCTCAGTTAAGATGGCTGGAACGTCTGAGGAGCTGGCTTGATGTTTATTTCTCTTTACGTGATTTCTTTGCTAGGTAGCCAGATCTCATAACATGGTAGCTTGGAGTTTCAAAAGGAAGCATTTCAAGAGGACATACCCAGTGTGCAAGTGCTCGTCAAGCCTGTGCTTGCTAAAATCTCACTGGACAAATAAGTTTATGTGGACTCATTAAAATGTACTTTATATTACTGGACATTTCACTACAGTGATAACCTCCCATTTCTTGGACACCCTATTATATTGAGTCATTAAAAAATGATAAAATTTATTATTCATAGATTTTGCTATGGTTTTTTCACTCAAATTCTGCAACAAGATACAGAGCCACTTTCAAGCTGGCTACACCTGAGACAGGAGCTGAAGGAATAATGTGGACCTCAATGTTCTTTTCCTCCAAAAGTCTTTCTTTTGACATACACATTTCCACCAGTAGAATTATATTCTGTGGCCCTTTGTTTTTCTTGATCAAGATAGTAGGAGACCTTTGTTCATTTTCTGTCACCTGTTCTGTACTGGTCTCTCCTGTGATTACCACGTCTGTTCATCTTCTCATTACTCTGCTCCCCTACCCCCACTTTTTCTGCTAGAAAACCTTGGAATTTTGGAGCAGATAGACATACATTCAAATTCCAGCTCCCCCATGTGTAAATTATGTAACCTTAGACTAAACTATTTCATCAGTAGTTTGCTGATCACTAATATAGTAGTATTAAAACTATAACAGGCTTGTGGTTAAAATAAAATTGAGGTTAATTAAAATAGTCTGTTTAAAGTACTTGTCACATAATAGGCTTCAAATCCTACTTCCCTTCTTCCTTGTCTTCTTCAAAATCTAGTTTAAATGTCACCACTTTGCTTGCCCTATTCCATTGGTTTGTGAGCCTCTTCTCACACAAATATCACACTATCTTCAGTACTGTTGCTTTTGGACTTTGTAGGTCCTTAATGCTTCCATTTACATTTTAGAATTGGCTTGATTTTAAATTTTGATTAATTTTTTATTATAAAATAGCTGCTAGGATTTTAATTGGGACTGTGAGGAATCTATATTAACAGTAATATTAACAGTACTGAGGAATTAATAGTACTGAGTCTTCTGATCCACTAATATGGTGTATCTCTCCATGTACTTGAGTCCATTACTCAACTGTGTTTATAGCTTTTGGTGTATAGTTTTTGCACATCTTTAATTAAATTTATTCTTAAATATTTGATGTTTTTGCTGCTGTTGCCAGTAATATAATTTAAAACATTTTTCATTTTAAAATTTTTTTCACATTGTAACATCTGATTTTTTTATATTGTCCTTGCGTCTAGCAATTTTTATATATTATATTTTTATTAATTGCCATCCTAAATTAATTTCTGGTTTTTATTTGGTTATTTAGAAGTTTTTTGTTTAATTTCTATACATTGAAATTTTCTCACTTTATTTTTGTTAAAAATTTCTAGTTTATTTCATTGGTATTAGAAAACATTCTGATTTCAGTATTGTAAGATGAATTGATATTTGCTTTAAGTCAATAGAGTATGCATTCTTGTGAATGTTCCAAGTATATGTGAAAATAATAGGCTACTACAGGTGTTGGTTATAGAGTTTTATACATGTCAAAAGTAAATTTGGTTGTTAGTGTTGTTCAAATATCCTAAATCCTTTCTAATTTTTTTTTTTTTTTGGCCTACTTGTCCTAGCAATTCCTGAAAAAGATTGTTAAAACTACCAACTGTGACTGTGGATGCGGTTCTGTCATTTTGTTTCATATACTTTGAAGTTATGAAGGTGTTTTTCTAATGAATTCATCATTTCTATTTTATCATTATGAAATGTTTACATTTCCCTTTGATAATATCCCATGTCTTAAAGCTTACGTTGTGTGACTAATGTGGATAACTAGTTTCTTTGTTATGGTTACTGTTTGACTGATATATCATTCTATCTATTTATCAACTCATCTGTGTTCTTATATTTAAAATATCTCTGGTAAAAACCGTGTAGTTGGGTCATATTTGCTTTAAAATTCAGTCTGACACTATCTGTCTCTTTGTCATTTCACACATTTACTAGTCTAGTTGGGTTTATGTCTTCCCTCTTGCTCTTTGTTCTCTATTCCATCTGTTCATTATTTTGTTGTTGTTGTTGCTCCCTGTATTCTTTTGGAAAAATCAATTATTTTTTATTATACTATTTTATCTTCTCTTTTGGCTTTTAGTTATATTGTAGCATCCCTCTGACTTTGTGCTGTTAACATATATCTTACTTATACTTATGTTACGAACCTCAGAATACATTGTTTGTATTGTCTAAGCAAGCAGTGGTCTTTAATAGTTTTCTAACTAACATTTCCTGTTTACTCACATATATACCCTTACTTGTGTTCTTCCTCCTGTCATGCAGATTCATGCTTCTAACAAGGGCTGTCTTTCTTCAGTTTGAGAAACTTTCTTTAGTACTTCATATTCCTTGTTGCAGAAGTGTGGTATTGATTAGTTTTCTCTCTGTCTTGTGTTTTGTTAAGAAATTGTTTTTCATTTTGTCTTCTCTAAGTGAAGTTTAACTGGATATAGAATTCTATCTTGACAGGCTCTTTTGTTTGTTTGTTTGTTTCAGCACTGTTATAGATGTCACTTATTTGTCCACTGGTTCCTATTGTTTCTATTCATAATTCAACCATCTTATTTTTATTTTCCTTCTAAAAGTAATGTGTCCTTTCCCCTGGCTGATTCCACATCCTCCCCCACCACCAGCATTTTAACTTTGATGTGTTTATGTGTGGTTTTCTTTGTATTACTCCAGCTTATAGTTTTCTCAATTTCTTGAGGCTCTGGGTTGATGTATTCCATTGGTTTTGGAAAGTTCTCCTCCGTTACGTCTTCAGATATTGTTGCTATGTTATTTTGTATTTGTCTCTTATGGGACTCTAATGACACATATATTAGGTGATTGGACAGCATCCCATGTATCTTGTTTACTCTGTTCTGTTTTTCTTTTATCTTTCTGTGTGCTTCAGTTTGGATAATTTACACTGAGATATCTTTGCTGTGCCCAGTCTGCTGCAAGCATATCCAGTCACTTCTTAATTTTTGATTATATTTTTCAACTCAAGAATATTCATTTGTTTCTTTAAAATCTCATTTCTTTGTTGAAATTCTGCATCTTTCATCCATTTTGTCCATTTTTCATCAATTTTCTTTAATACGTATGTAGCAGTTATTTTAAAATCCTTATTTGTTAATTTTAACATCTGGATCACTTAAGGACCTGCTCTTTAAAATGTTTTTTCCTTTATATCATGGGTCACATTTTCCTGTTATTTTGGATGTCCTACAGTTTTTATTGGTTTGACAGTGTCTATAAAAGGATCATAAAAACTGAACTGATACTATTTTTTCCAAAAAAAGGTATATCTTTCTTTTTTCAGGGTGCTAAGGTAAGGGGCTAATCATTTTGAGCCAAAGAAAAGTTGAACAAAAGCAAAAATCAACAAAATGGACCTACATCAAACTTAAAAGCTTCTGCAGAGCACGAGAAATAATCAACAACATGAAAATGCAACCTGCAGAATAGGAGAAACATTTCGTAAATCATATATATGATCAGGAATTAATATCCAAAACATTTAAAGAACTCATGGAACTATATACCCACAACAACAAAAAAGAGTCTAAAAAATGGGCAGAGAAGCTAAACGGGCATTTTTTTTTTTCCAAAGAAGGCATCTAAATGTCCAATAAGTATATGAGAAAATGCTCAGCATCACTAATCATCAGGGAAATACAAATCAAAACCACAATGAAGTATCATTTTACACCTGTTAGAATGGCTATCATCAAGAAAACAAGAGATAGCAAGTGTTGGTGAGGATGTGGAGAAAAGGGATACTGCATACTGTTGGTGGGATTTTAAATTGGTTCATCCACTATGGAAAGCAATATGAAGTTCCTCAGAAAGTTAAAAATAGACTTAACATATGATCCAGCAATTCCACCTCTGGGTTATACCCAAAGGAAATGAAAACAGGATATCAGAGCAATAAATTCACTCCCATGTTTATTGCAACATTATTCGCAGTAGCCAAGACTTGGAAATAACTTTCCAAGCGCCTGTCAGTGGATGAATGGATAAAGATGATGTGGTATATATGTATAATGGAATGTTTTTAGCCATGAGGAGTAAGTAAGTCCTGCCATTGTGACAACATTGATGGACCTTGAGAACATTATGTTAAGTCAGACAAAAAAGACAAATACTATAGGGTTTCACTTACATGTAGAATCCAAAAAAGCCAAACTCATAAAAACAGTGAAATGGTGTTTACCAGCGTTCAGATGTGGGGGAATAGGAGAGAGATTGTTTAAGGATACAATCTTGCAACTAGTAGTAAATAAGTCCTAGAGATCTAATGCACAGTATAGTGAATATAGACAATATTGTCTTCTAAGCATCAAACTTGCTAAGAGAACAGATATTTATTATTCCAATCACAAAAGAGAAATGATAACTATGTGACATGATGGAGAAGCTATTAACTACAATGACAATCATATGAAATATATAAATTTGTCTTTATACAATGTTGTATGTCAAATTAATTTCTTTTTTTTTTAAAGATTTTATTTATTTATTTGACAGACAGAGATCATAAGTAGGCAGAGAGGCAAGCAGAGAGAGAGAGGGAGAAGCAGGCCCCCTGTGGAGCAGAGAGCCCGATGTGGGGCTCCATCCCAGGACCCTGGGACCATGACCTGAGCCGAAGGCAGAGGCTTTAACCCACTGAGCCATACAGGTGCCCCCAAATTAATTTCTATCAAAAAAAGAGAAAAGTTAAATTTGGTCCAGTCTGGGTTGTAGTAGTTTTAGTTTGCCATCTTGTTTCAAGGGTCTCAAGGATGAAAATTTTTTTTTATTAACATATAATGTATTATTAGCCCCAGGGGTAAAGGTCTGTGAATCGCTAGGTTTACACACTTCACAGCACTCACCATAGCACATACCCTCCCCAATGTCCATAACCCAACCACTCTCTCCCTACCTCTCTGCCCCTCCCCCACCCCCACACTCAATTTGTTTTGTGAGATTAAGAGTCTCTCATGGTTTGTCTCCCTCCCGATCCCATCTTGCTTCATTTATTCTTTTCCTACCCACCAAACCCTCCATGTTGCTTCTCGACTTCCTCATATCAGGGAGATCATGTGATAGTTGTCTTTCTCTGATTGACTTATTTCTCTAAGCTAATAATACCCTCTAGTTCCATCCACGTCGTCGCAAATGGCAAGATTTCATTTTCAAGGATGAAATTTATTCAGTGTTTGTTATGGACCTCATTTTCTATTGATATCTAAAAACTGTAAGACTGGCTTTCACATGTCTCTATCTTCCTACTCCACTACATGCTCACTAAAATTGCTGTCAGAGAGACCCAGCAGGTCAAGAGAATGAGCTCTGTGGGGCGGTTCTAGATGTTACACTAGCTCACATGACCATTGAAAACTCTTCTCTTTATCCCAGCCTTTTATAGACGTGGTCTCTGCCCATCTGTGTGCAGACTTGACAAATGATTCCAAAGTAGAAAATGGCTACTCATCTCTGCTTGCCTAGAGCTTTAACCCGCTCTGGTATTTAGTTTATTTTACACTACGTTTTATCCACAGCTTTCTGATGTCTTAAAAACTATGATTGTTTAGTTTGTCTGTCTTTTTCTAGCTGCTATAATGAAAGTATTATCTGTTATGATCTTCTTTCTCCTAAGCAGAAGCAGAACTCTTTGAGTTTCTTTTTAACTATCTTGTGTTGCTGTCACGGGAATTCGTTGTAGGGTTATTGTTTAATCAAAACATTATAGCAAAGGTATTTTGGTATTTTAATACCTAAACTTTATTGGATTGGGATGAAGAGTAACTTATTTTTACCAATTTCCATTGCACAGTGAGATTTCTAGTTTCTTCAAAAACCTTTTTATAGGAGACACTGAAACATGTCATAAATATAAAAAATGGAGATGTGATATTTTTATAGATTAAATAAATAACTCAAGGAACCTCTTTCAGTGTAGCTATTATACTCCTATCACTTTGGTTTGCTCAAAATCTGTTTCAGTATATGTTTTTATAACTTTGCCCCTTGACTTCACAATGATTCTGGAAGAGCAAGTATTATACCCACAGAATGAAAATCTTTCACAAAGTTCTAAAGATACTCTTGCACAATAGTTAAAATTTTGAAAGAGTCACCTTAAATTGTACCCATTTACTAAATACTAACATTAGATCGTTCTAAATGAAACTATTAGGCCAATCATCAATTTTCTTCTGAAGTTGTAATATTATTTTACACTAATTAATATAGAGATGATTGATGAAATTGTGCTCTGGAAAACTAGAGTGAACTTTTAGAAATTTTAATGTTCAATATGCTCAATATGAATGATCAATAGGCTAATTTATTGAAGTATTGTACTCTAAGATTTTAATAGTGTACTATAATGTAAAGACATATTTGTTCATGATATTAATGCATGATAGATTTCAGTTATGTATTGTTTATATTGCCAGATTTCCATGAAGGTTTCCTCAAGGGATTTTTCCATGATTCTTTATTTTTCATTTGATCTAAGCAATCTTCCTTAACTAGTTCTAGGACTCCTTGTTGTACACTATTTTATGGACATTAATGACCTTGGAAAGATTGTAGAGTCCATTAGTGATCACAATTTTAATATTTTTTTAAGGAAGAAGATATTTTAGATCTTCTGGAACAATGTGAAATTGATGATGAAAAATTGATGGGCAAAACTGCCAAGCCTCGAGGGCCAAAGGTGCAGTACCTCTACATTCTTTACTATCAAAGTAGATGCTACGAAGTACAGTTGATTTTACCTTCATTGTTCTTACCATAAGAATGATTGATGCCACTTTCAAGGAACTGTATGGACCAGTGCAGTTAGAGTTAGGGAGATATACTCAAGAGAAGTATTGTTAGTTTTCCTCAATTTTTATTTGTGTGTTTTTTAAAAAAATTTATTTATTTATTTGACAGAGCGAGAGTGAGCACAAGTAGGCAGAGTGGCAGGCAAAGGGAGAGGGAGTGGCAGGCAGAGGGAGAAGGAGAAACAGGCTCCCTGCTGAGCAGAGAGGCAGAGAGCCCCATGTGGGGCTCAATCCCAGGATCACGACTTGAGCCAAAGGCAGATACTTAATTGACTGAGCCCACCCAGGCGCTCCAAGTTTCCTTCATTTTTTAATTCTTTCCCTAAGGCTAGTAAAGACCCTATGAGTTAGGGCCAAGAGGGACTTAAAACTAGTACCCTTATTCTATACTCAGTATTACAGTTTTCTCCTATTTCTAGACTTAACAATTTTCAGACATGTGTAGGATTATAGGTAAGGCAAATTATGACTCTGGAAATCCTCATGGGGAGCCCCACTTATTGTGACCCAGTAACATTGAAATTGTGTTAGTTAAAATAGGTATGGTTTGTAGGAATAAACAGGAAGCTATCATGCAAGCAAAAATGGACATGTGTTTGCCTTACCTTCATTCTTTTTGTAGTGATGAGCTACATGGTCCTTTTTTATATGTTAAAGGCCTTGCTAGTAGAGTTGGAAAGTGTTGAATTTGTAAAATCTTGGAAACTTTTTTATTCAGTTGTCATTATTATTGTTGCTGTTGTTTTAGTGTACATTTCAGCAATACAAAGCTATCACTATGTCCTCATACACATCATCATGCTCTGTCATGCTTTCATGCTTTTTCCAAGCCTCGGGAATGCCTTCCTATTAAAAAAAAAAAAATCCATTCACTGCTTGATTACAGATCCCCTTCTAATCCAGCTGAACCATTGCTGCCATTGTGAAATCTTCCCTCATTCCCCTAGTTAGACTTAGATCTTCCTTCTTCTGCTTTTTCTCTTGTGCTACAAATAACACTATAAGTGAGTTGTGACAATTGTGTGCATGTTTGGTTTAGAATGAACTTGTAAATATTTTGAGGGTAGGAGGTATGTTGTTATCTCTAGCACCTACACAGTGTTTGGTACTTAGAAGGTTAACAAAAGCCATTAATTAAATTTGTTGAATGTGTCCACAATGACCTCATTGGCTAGTGGAAGAACAGGTAGGTGAACCAAAGTCCGGGCTGTATTGTGGCAAGTGCTTTAATAAAGGGAGTGGAAAGTGCTACAATTACATAGAGAAGCAAAGGACTGGTAGACTGGATGGCCTTGCATAGGAAGTGACATTGGAATTGGGTCTTAAAAAACGAGTAGTGCTCTAAACATTAAGGACGAGGGGAAGGTTATTCAGTTTAGAGGGAATATTTAAGGCAAAGACATAGAGGTGTGACATTGCATAGAGTATTGGAGAAACAAGAAAGTATTTGGTATCACTCAAATGAAAGATTCCTGGGGAGTAAAATACTACAAGGTGAACCTGGTGAAAAATATGTTTCTGGTGGAGATCAGAGACCTTGGATGTCAGGCACCCTTCTTCTGAAATATGTGCTTTATACTGAATAATTGTGACTGATGCTGTTGATAATGCCTCTAATATATTTTAGAGTATCTTTAAAAGTGAATAGGTTATAAGCTTTGTGTATTAATCATTGCAACTCAGCAAACCAGTTGTGAGACAACTTGCGGGCACAGAATTGAGGCAGAATGACAAATGCAAAGGCCCTGAGACCATCTATCATACTCTCATTTGCTTCATTAAATAAGACTAGCATCCAAATTAAAAAAAAAGCTCCTGGAAGGCAGAATTCACATTGTATATTTTTTTCAACCCCTCTTATTCTAGGCAAGTAGTAGAAGCTAACTGTTTTTGTTGAAATGAAATGAATTGGCTAGTTTCTATAGGTTTTAATGCCAGTAATATTTCAAAATGGTTGAAAGTTGCATAATCAGTCTGAAGTAAAAACATGTTATAACTTTTAACTTGATGTACGCTGAGGGTCTGGGGTGAGCCAAACTTCAAAGCAGCCTTTCATTTTAGAGGGATGCTATCACATGGTAAACATTAATTTTCAGTATGTTTATGGTAGAAGAATAAATGAAGATAGTGAAGGTTAAATGAAACTTGTACTAGGAGAAATAATAATTTTTCACTTATTTGAAAAACTAAGAAATATTAATTGGCTCTATAAATAATAAATACCACATAAAGTATTAGCTGTGAGCATTGTTCTTTTTTTTTCAGCTGAGCAATTACTAATCTTTATGCTATTTATATATTTTTATGTATGGCCCAGTTCATAATACATTAGGACATAAAAATAAGTAGTATGATGTGTATCCTAACTCAATGCCAACTTACAAATTCCATTTTGCAGTTAAGGTACTGTTTGAAGTTCAGACTACTATCACTTCTTATTAATTATTGCTTGAACAGTGTGTTGGTCAAAAAAGTCCCAAATGCATATATGACACAAAAGTTCAGCTATCTGTTTCCCCTAGTGATTCATTACAGGATCAAATAACTCATTATGTAGTCAAGCTCTTTGAGAAACCTGAAAGCTGTTTGCCTACATGAAGGAGGACACTACTAGCAAGCCTGGTTGTGCCATTGTCTTTTTGGGGGCCTGCGAGACTTCTGAAGAAACAAGCTTCCTGTAGAATTCATATTCCCCAAGACTATCAAAATGTTCCATGATTGTGTACTAGTCAGTGTTTTTATGCATATCTCTTTGAACATTGTTAGTGCTCAGGAAAATATTGGACTATCAAAAGAAAAACGCTTTCAAATACAAGTTGATACCGAAGTATATTAAATTACTTTCCCTACTTTGGTTATTTTTCCACTCTTTGCAAAGGCGGTAACTTTAAGAGAATCATGCTTTGGCTTACTGTGTCTTCCAGGCACTTCATGAGATGCTATTTCTCTCTTTATCTTTCATTCTACACTGACACATGAGAAGATATACCTTATTTCAGTGAAGTCCCATGGTAACCAAGGCTTTTCTTATTGTGTATGCTAGCATCAAAGCATTTTTGTTAAACAGAGAACAAGAATCTAGTGTATAGCTACAGGAACCTTTCCCAGCAGGAACAAGAGGCATATGGTTTGTATAATAAATAGTCTCTTAAAATGACTAAGTCGTAAAAATGTCTTGTTCTTGGTTGTGTACATTCTTTCTGAAGTGAAACTGTCCTACTTCCCTTATCTTTTTTATTCCCTCGCTGGCATCCTTGGAAACACAGTGTTTGGGAGGTTTAGAGACAAGTAATTCTAATGGAAATACTGGAACATAATAGCAGGGAATTTTGAAGCATTACAGTTTTACACTTCTACATGGTATCTATCCTCCAAAAATTCTTGCCATAGTGATTTTTACATGATACCACTTTTTTTGGGTAGCATGGACAATGAAAAGCAGTGTTGCTCCATTATGGCCAAGCCTATATGTCAGATTCAGAAATCCTGTGAGAAGAGGCATAAGCTGTTCAGAACCCATTTGTAAAGTAGACAATTAACTAAAAATTTTGATTTGTAAAAATATCCAGAGCAAATTAGACATGTAAGGAATATCTTGCTTTGTGTTATATATTATATGAGTGGATAGGCTCATAGGCTCTGTTTTATGATGTGGCCTTACTATACTTACAGTAATTTATCTTATTTTATCTACAGTGATTTTTTAAAAAGATTTTATTTATTTATGAGAGAGAGAGAGGGAGAGAGAGAGAGAGAACAAGCAGGGGGAGGGGAGGAGGGAGAAGCAGACTCCCTGCTGAGCAGGGAGCCTGGCAAGGCTCGATCCCAGGACCCCAGGATCATGACCTGAGCAGATGGCAGATGCTTAACCGACTGAGCCATCCAGGTGCCCCTTTACTTGCAGTGGTTAACTGGCTTTTCTTACTCTTTCTGCCATTCTTCCCCCGGCCCTTTCTTCTCTCTCTCAAAAGCAACACAGACACATACGCACACACACTCACACACACACAACACACAAATGCGCATTTACTGAGTGGCTCTGAACATCAATGATACAACAAAAGTACAGCTCTGAGTTTTGATGCATAATGAGTAATCTCTCTGTATGAGATGAAGAAAAGCTGATTATGTTTCTGATTTTCATATTTTCATTTTCATCTCAAATATTTTATTTTGCTATTCTTTGTGGATACTCTGGTCATTTCTTCACATCACACAGCATTTTCCTCATCATGACTGAGCTCTGTACCATTTAAGAGGGAACATTTTGCAGAAACAGAAGCCTCAATGAAGAGCACAGTAGGCTAACGGCACAGGGTAGCCGTCATGCTTTGGGTGGGTTTCAGGCTTTGGTGAAAAGAAGCCAGTGTAAGCAGGAAATTAAAAATAGTAACTGATCATACTCATAGTTCATTAGCAGTGCTCTGAATTCTAACAGGACACATTTCCCTCTGGTTCAGCCTCTGTCCTCCATGCCTGAGAGCTCTGAGGTAATGAAAAGACAGAAATACTACAGCAGTGACAGCAGTTACGACAGTAGCAGCAGTGCTTCGGAATCCGAGGACAATGAGAAAGAAGAGTACCAAAATAAGAACAGAGAAAAGCAAGTCACGTATAACTTTAAACAGTCCAACCACTACAAATTAATTCAACAATCCAGTAAGTTCATTTCTTCTAGTTTTGTTGTTATGTGAAGAATTATGGAACGGCAGTTACTGAACTCAACAAAAGACCTTGGGCCAAATGGACCCTTGTCCTGTGTGAGGGGACCTGGACTCCACCTCACTTTGTTCCCTAACCCTAACCAGGGCACACCGCACAGTCCCTTCCAGGGGCTGCAGAGGGAAAACAAACAGGTTGAATGAAGGATCTCTGAGAGCCCTTTCTTCTCTATTTCATAGTTTTTGTTGTGTCCTGGATTGTTGCATAGATTTTGTGAAACGGGCCTCATGGCAGCTGATCTGTGGGCTGCATTCTCTTTTAAGACTGCTATGTTCCCTCGTTCCACTCTTCACCCGCACCCCTGTGCTTTCCCTCCCTTTTGGTCACCAGTTTTATTTTATATGTTCACCTCTTTTTAAAAATGTGTGTATCTCTCTAGGTACTTGACTTGAACGTTTCTGTGAGCCACGCAATTGTGAAATAGTTGAAGTTTTGTTCCCTCTCATTTTCATCAGGGCTGAGTACTTAAGTCAGGGCTTTGGGATACCTACAACAAGTATTCCAGACAGTAACCAACAAGTTGCTCTGTTGGCTTTCTTTCCACCTTCCTCTTTTCTCTTTCTTCCTTTCTTTTCACATCCTCTCTCTCTCCCATTTTGTCATTCATCCCTTCTTTGATTTCAGATGTGTTCACAATTCTTTCATCCGCAAATGTCCAGTGTGGTATTGCTGTTTTCTCAGGCTCACTTGGATCCCCCTTCCCCATGCTGCCTCCAAGGCAGGGCTTTTCTTAACTCCCATCTCTCCTGTCTCTGCCTCGTCCTTCGTTGTCCCAGGGCTCCAGGAAAGGGACCATTTCAGTCATGCAGTAAACACAACTGTGAGCCTTCTTTGATCTCCAGCAGCGGCGTATTTAATGTGTCAGTTCTCTGGAAATGAGTGTGTTTTAAACTTGGCCTTCCATACTTACAGCAAAATGCCATGAGGAATACAGTATAAACAGACGAAGATTTTTAATTATCTCTTACCAAATTATCCTGAAGATTTTTAATGGTCTTTTCCTTTTCCTTTTCCTTTTCCTTTTCCTTTACTGTCTTTTACTGAATTATTTTGTAAAGATACATGGCAGTGTTCCTGTCTTTGAGAGTTCATGTGTTTGGAGGAGAAATAATGTACTATGTTCCATTTCATTTATTTACTCATTTAAGATGTCTATTGAGCACCTGTTCTAGAGCTGCAAGCTATTTTATCAATTACTTCCTTTTTTTCTTAAAGATGCCTTACGTCCTTTCAGTGTATGTCTGAAAGTATGGCTCTGCTTCTCTTTTGGAAGCTGACATTGTCCTGTCCAGATCTTACCAGTTGTTTAATCCCTTGTTTAAGGTGGGCATCCCTAAGACTGTGAGCCAACAGCGGATGAGGGTGGGGTTGCGGAAATGTGGCCAAGATTCCTAAAGCTCTGAGATTGTTCTTTTTTCTCAGGTTAAAAATAAATTGAGATCAGAAAAATAGTGTACTAAAAGTATTTTTGAGTGTGAATTCACATTTTAAAGCTAGCTTAATTCAGTTATATGTATTTTTCCTTTTTAGTTATATATTATTTTTATAATCATTAGGAATTACCATGAATTTTCCTTTTGTTTTATATTGTCTCTTTAATATTACACTAAAGAATACCATAGCCACAAACCCTCCTTGAGTTTAGGGTAAAATCCAGATTATGTGTAACATATTCTGGTGTAGAGATAACTTAGGAAATTTACCCTTGCTGTAATTTCAAAGATATATTTTGGGTTGATATAAGGTGTTCATACATAAAACTATATGAAATAGTTTTCTCACATAACTTGTATATGCAAGTTACAACCATTTTTTGCTAATCTACCTAAATATTATTGCCATATCTAGTGATTTAATTATTCTGTCTGAGTTTCCAGTGTATGCAGGGGAAAAATGGGAATCTGTGGTGATTCAAGAGAAAGGATATTTTCCTTCTGCACCTGTGATCAGATTATACATTCCAAACTACCATTTTAAGCCCTCAAAGAGAGCAGAACCAAGGTGTAGGTAGTAGTACATGCTTTTGTGTATTTTCCTAGTAGAAGACTGACCAGTGATATGTTCCTCAGACAGCCCTTATCTAGAAGCATGGTCCTTTAAAAAAAAATTGGATGTGACTTTTAGGTTCAGAAGAAATTTAACAATTGGAACAAATGGAAGTTTTTTTTTTTTTTAACATCTTCTATAGCTTTAATGAGTGTATTTTTTATATTCACCAGAACCCAAACGGTATTAGGATTATCATTGACTCAAAATATCCTATAGAAATACATCCCTAAATATAAGGTGTATGTCTATTGCCTTTACAAAGGTTTAATTTTTTTTCAACAGCTAATGAAGAGAAATGTTTGGGTATTCAACTTGCCTCATGTGAGTTTTATTAAATTACTTAATTACTGAAGATTGATGTATTCCCTGAGCAGAGAGAGAATATAAAACAGAGGGAATTTACAAAATATGAACTAAAAAGTATATAACTTTTGGTGATATTGAGGGATATTCTATTTCCCTGTGTCAGGAGTCAAAATTTACCTGGAACACTTGGTTCTCTTTTTTAAATGGTATTCATTGGGAAAGATATTCTTTGGTTTTCCCTAGTTTGTTCTGATAACAGCCCTCTAGATCCAGACACTTTTTCCTTGACTTTAATCTTCTACTGTGGGAATTTAAATCTAGTTTTTTTTCATTCTTCTCTCCTGTAAATAATAAAACTACTTGTCTACTACTACTCTTGTAATAACCAATTATATATTTAAACTCCATTAGGATGATCTTTATGTTTTTCTTATGTTTTACTGTTTTTTTTTTCCCTTTTGTGCCCTAAATTCTGTAACACCCATTTATTCTGGCCACTCTCTAGACTCCTTTCCAACCCCCTCTATGAGTCTTGCTATGAAATATTCTATTTTATAGAATCTATACACAAATTCTAATAAATGACCAGTCTAATGCAGAGAGTAGGTGGCATCATGCTTTAGAAAGAGGAAGGACACTGACATTATATAGGTCAGGACTTAAACCTGAGCCTGGCCACTTTCTTGTCATGTGACTTGAGAAAGTTCTGAGTCTCCAGGCGATGCAGATTCCTACTTCAGAGGGTTTCTGTGAGGATTAAGATTAAAGCGTAGCACCTAGCAAGATGCCTGGCTTATAGAAAGTGCTCCATGAATGTTAGTTTTCCTTTCTTCTGGTTCTTTAAAGTCATGTTTCAAGAACAGAACTGGTTAGAAAAATCATTCATATCATAGCCATTCTTAATACATCATTGGGGTTCTGCACCAAGTTTACTGTTTAATTATAATACATCCCTAAATATAATGTGTATGTCCATTAACTTAAGCTTGTATTCTCATGATGATGACTATGCTTTTAAATTTATTGCTGTTTTGCCACATGTGGTCTAATTGTTAGTTTAACTACAATACAGTGGGAAACTTTACTAACTCTGCTGCTGTACTACCCCTCTGCTCCATTATCCTAGGCTCCATTAGGCGTTCAGTCAGTTGCCCTCGGTCCATCTCTTCTCAGTCACCTTCCAGCGCAGACAGCCGCCCCTTTTCTGCTCAACAAATGACACCAGCATCCCGGCCAACTTCAGGGTCTCGGTCACATTCTTTAAACCGTGCCTCCTCCTACATGAGGCACCTGCCTCACACTAATGATGCCAGCTTTCCTAACTCTCAGATGGTAAGTCATCCATTCGGTCCTCTGAGATCACAGGAAGCACTACACTCAGGAATTAGGTGGCAGAGGGACCGGCTGGGAGGAAGACAGATTGAACTCCAGATCCTTGCTATAATTCAGCTCATGGTCTAGTGGAATTTGGGTTGTTCATCTCTCTTAACCTATAACTTAAAAAGCAGACTCCCCTATTTCATAGAATTTGGGGATGGACACTGAGAATGGCATTTTATTTTCCATTTGCCAATGGTGTTGGATAATTTTGTTGAATTTCACCTGAGCAAGTATATCATTTTGCAGTGTACTGTGCAGTACAGCTGTAAATTTGGGGGAATTTGTTGGATGGTAAATTTTCCTTAATGGACTTCTGATTAATAGGTTAAAAAACCAAACCATTGATAAATTATCCTTAGAGCACTGAAGTATTAACATCATTGATAATGTTTTCTTTATATTTAAAGTAACATATAGCATTCTCTCCTTAGCATGAATCCCAGAGATTCGTGTTGAAGAAGTCAGCGAATTTATTTTGCAACCAGGCTTACTTGTGGATGCTCAGATAGATATCTCCTTGTACCTACACATAGGCCAGGAACTTATTTAATTTGTTTATTTAACGTGGATCGTGTTCCCAAAGAGAAGAGTTTAGAAAATATAAATGAATGAATTTCACTTGGTAATAATCAATAATTATTTTCTCTAATCAAGAATTGCCTACGGTATATGTAACAAATGAACTGACTAGGAAGTCCTTTTTAAACACTTATATTTTTGTTTTATTTTGAGCTACATAAACTATAACTGTGTGGAAGTGCCAGACACTCTTGGGAAATCATATCCATTTAATCCTAAGAATAAATGTAAAAGAAATTATTTTCTTTTTCACTGTTATTTTTTTAAATTAAAAGTGCATCATTTTTACCTAGAAATATCTTTCAGATTATAGTGGCACAATGAAATAAGACCCCCTCCAAATATCTGTATTCTTTCAAATTTAAGAGTGAGTCTTTGCGGCAACTGAGAACAAAGGAACAAGAAGACGATCTAACAAGTCAGACCTTATTTGTCCTCAAGGACATGAAGATCCGGTTTCCAGGAAAATCAGATGCAGAATCACTGCTTCTGATAGAAGATGTGAGTATTTGACATATACAAAATTTCAAGGAGCTCACTTTTTTTGTTATTCTTAAAATATTAATATTATTTCCTGATGGTGTTATTCTCAATGACATGGTAAGCTTAATTGATGTTCTTTTCAACCTCAACAAGCTTTAGAAAATACAGGGGTTATTTTAATTATTATGATCCATGAGCAGTGAGATCACATAATCAGTAATGCAAAATATCTTTTAGTGTCTAGTCCTATTTTAATGATGCAATTGCTTCATCAAGTGAGAATAATTACTGTTAAATAATTACTGCTCTTAATGATGAAAGAAATATCAAAGTTAAGCCGCCTTCTGTAAAGATTTAGAAGGATCTAACATGGAATGAGTTGTAATGAAAAAAATAGAGCCCTGGGTATAAAATGTCAAGAATATTTGAATGTGACACCATGAATGGTTTTTGTCAAATTGTGAAATGGCTTATATTGGGTGTGTTTTTCTTGTTATAAACACATTTGCACCACCCAGTGGAACATTCTAAAATGACACAGTCCTAAAAATTCCCATTAAAGTCAATGACTTATTCCTATTTTAGAAAGAAGGTCAAGTTATTCAGATATTTCAGGTGAAAGAGCATTCCTTCAAAGATTGGTTTCCTTTAGAAACATGTCTCAAATTGACATTCCTAGGTAATCCCTCAGTAACAGAAGATTGTTTTCTGGTTTCCTTGTTTTGTTTAGTTTTGGTTGGGATTTTGGTTTTTGGTTTTTGGTTTGTAGTTTTTGGGTTGTTTTTGTTTTTGTTTTTTTGTTTTTTGTTTTTGTTGTTGCTGTTTTTGTTCCAGAAGTGAAGGCACCATCTAGTGGCCAGTTGGAAGATAAGACCCAGAATGATGCACTTGGTGCTTTTCACATTTTATCATTACTTTAGACCTATCTGAAGCAACTGTCTTTCTGAAACAAAACAAACACCCCCCCAACAAATAATAATAAAAATTTAACTTTCTTAATTTAAAAAATTAATAGTGGCAATTTCTATTTTGTAATCAAGACATAATTATAAGCAAAATCCCCAAATATTATACATTATTTTGTTATATGAATATTTAAAAAACTGAAAATGGTATCTTACTTACAAATAAGCTGATATTTGTTACATCAAGGAAAAAGGAGAAAAAACAAACACTAGTTATAAAGCATTCTGTAGGTGTGTTTTTATTTGCATATTACCTTACTCAAGTTCTCTTCTAGATAAAGACAAAAATTTTGTACCATTTTACTTATATTTCTTAGAGATATTAGTTATATACCAACCTTTTAAATCGGGTAGAAGAAAAATTAGATAATCAGAGAGTAGAACCAATATATGTGGCTGATGTGATTGTTTTATAAAGAATATCGGCTTATGTAATTAATAAAATATAGTGGATAATTATATAAGACATTAGATTGTTTACTATATATTTACTATATGCAGAAAATATATTATTTTGTTTTCTACTGAATGTATATTGCTAGAGTATATATTCAGAAATTTTGCAGATTTTTACCAGTAAAAACCCAATAAAAATGAAACAAAGGAATAATAGAATCCTAATTATATACAAGCTACCTTCTAATGTATTGTTCAATATTCTGTTATTATATAGGGTGATGTGGTAAATATAGCTCTTGGAATTAAAATGGAAAATCTGTGTTTTGGGCTTCTTCCCAATCCTATGTACCTGAAGACATTTGACTTCCATTTATTAGAGACTGTGTACTTTTTATAGCAAGAAGAGGAAACTTGGGATTCTGATGGTTTCTTTACTTTAACTTAGAAATCTTTGCACATGTCTTTATGAAAGTAGACATTCTTTATTGCAAGTAATATTACAGTGCTTCTGTTTCACAAATTAATTAGTAAAATTTGTTTCAACTCATTCATTTACTCTTTGTTACTTTTGAGGAAAATTTTAAACTAAATTTCTTTAATGTTTCTCCCCCAAAACAGATCATTGATAACTGGAAATATCATAAAACAAAAGTGGCTTCATATTGGCTTATAAAATTGGACTCTGTAAAACAACGGAAAGTGAGTAATGCCAAAAAAATAGATTTGCCCTTTGGGGTTATGTATTAAGATCATTAAATCATATTCATAATCAAACTATGTTCACGTTCATTTATTTACTCATTTCTTCACCAAATATTTATTACACAACTGTGTAATAACAGGTACTGTTCTAGGTTCTGAGGATAAAAAAAATGAATTTAAGAAAAGCCCCATTGTCTCATAGATCCTATTTTAGGATCTATGGTAGATATTTAGGATCTAGGGTAGTTTTAAGTTCCACAAAGAAAAATAAGTGACGGTGAAAAACAGCGAGAAGGTAACCTTAGAGCAGAGACCTAAATGGACTAGTGCTGTGCAGATACCTGCAAGTACGAGGTATCAGGAGGAGGGAAGAGCAGTTACCAAGGCCCTGAGTCACAAGTCAGCTTGATGTGTGCACAAGGCACAGAAGGCATCATTTTGTTCCCTTTTTATAGGATAGTGGGCCTGTGGCGGTGAAGAGTGAAGTGGTAGTGAACACTGAAGTGGGATGCGTGGGCTGGGGTCAGATCACAGCTTCAGAGGCTATATGAACACTGTGGCTTTTATTCCAAGTGATGGGAGGTCATTGGAAAATTTTGAGCAGAAGACTTACTTATGTAGTCTGGTTTATAGTTTATAAGGATCGTGAGAGCTTAGAGAATAGAAGTGGGGGAGAGGGAATGTAGCAGCATAGAAGCAGAGACCAACTAGAAAGTTTTTAGAGTGATGGAGGCAAGAGTTAATGGTTGATTAGCTGGGGGGAGTAACTGAATGGGCGGATGCTGGGGAAGAGCAGGGGTTTCCTGCTATTATTACTGTTGTTTCATTTCACTTTGGTTTTGGTTTTGGACGTACTAAGGCTGATATATTGATTAGGCATCCAGTTGAAGGTATTGACTGTGTAGTTGTATATATGAGTTTTTGAGTTCAGAGCTATGGCTGTGTATGGAGATAAAAAATTTAGGGGTCGGGGCGTCTGGGTGGCTCAGTGGGTTAAAGCCTCTGCCTTTGGCTCAGGTCATGATCCCAGGGTCCTGGGATCAAGCCCCACATTGGGCTCTCTGCTCTGCGGGGAGCCTGCTTCCCCCCCTCTCTCTGCCTTCCTCTCTGCCTACTTGTGATCTCTCTGTCAAATAAGGAAATAAATAAATCTTTAAAAAAAAATTTAGGGGTCAACCAGGATATTTAAACTGGTGGGACTAGATGAGATTACCTCCAGAGTGAGTGTGGTTAGGAAAGAGAAGAGTTTCAGGAGCTGAGCCCTTTGCCACATCTACCTGTAGAAATCAGAGACATGTATACATACGTGTGTGTGTGTGTGTGTGTGTGTGTGTGTGTGTCGGGGGAAGGGAGTTAACTTAAGGAGACCAAGAAGGAGCAGCCTGTGTGGCATGAAAAACCATGAGAACTGGGTGTCCCTGAAGCCAAGCTAGGAAATTATTTTAAGGACAGAGTGATCAGCTGAGTCGGATGTGGCTGATCGGGGCTATATGATGAGCAGGAAGACCTGACGCTGTTTTTGGCAATAGGAAGTTAGCAGTTACCTCATCATAACAATTAGGGGAATGGCAGGGAGTACACTTGAGTGGAGTTAGTTTCAAGGGCTGAAAGGCACAGAGGAAGAAAACACAGCACAGGCACTTTTTCAAGGAGTTTTGCTGTAGAGAGGGTAGGGAAAATATGGTAGCTGGAGAGCGATGTGGGTTAATGACAAGGTTTTGTTTTGTTTTGTTTTTAAAGATGAAGATATTTGCACTTGTTTGTGTGCTGATGAAAATGATGTAGAAGACAGGAATGGCACAGAAAATAGAGGTGATAGAAAATCCTTGTGTAAGTAAGCTGGGATGGTTTGTCCTAACGAGAAGCATTTGTTCTAGTAGGAGAAGGCAGAGTCTGGCATCATGGAGGGAAGATGTAAAGGTTTTCTTCTGCTGGAGAGGGGTTTTAGAGATTGAAGGAGATGGTAAAATGAATGTGATAGTTATCTTGGACAGTAGGAGAGGGGAGTGGCCAGCAAGCCTGCCTAGCCCATCAAGTACACTGCAATATTATTTGGGGGGAGGTATATTATATTAGTAGCTTTAATGAAGTTGTATTCCTTTGGGAATGCAAGCTATCATTTCCTCTTCCAAGATTTGTTGCTAATAAGCTGAAAGTTGACACTGATCAAGTGATGACTTTTAAATTATATACTTTCATTTGAGTGAACTGAATTCACAATTTGGCATTAACACATTCAACAAATAATTGGTGTTCTGACACATGCCAGATACTGGGCTGCTGTTGAGGAAGCTATAGCAAAGCTGGTACAGAGGTAGACTGAAAACATATTATAAGCCCTGAATACATGTTTGCCAAGTCACTGACTGTGGCCTTGCTTGATTAAAATAAGGACTTCTTGCTAGAATTGGAACCCTAAATTTCCTCAAGTCCGTATACCTTTTGTAATCTAGAAGATGGAAGACTGTAGGTTAAGTTGCTAATTAAAATGAAAAAGTCCAGAAGATTAAAGAATTTATTATTTAAAAGCAGTAGAGAAAAGATAATTACCCCCCCCCCAAATGATACTAAAGCAATTGGCTACCTATTTGTAAGAAAATTAGGTTGGAGCCTTATCTCTCACCATATGCAAAAATACATTCTAGATAGATTATAGCTTTATTTGTAAAAAGAGAAACTACTAAAAGCTTAGAAGAAAAAGATATGTTTGTAACAGTACAATGGGGGAACCACTTCTCAAGAAAGACCTCAAACCCAGAAAACTTAAAGAAAATATTGACAGCTTTGAGTACATGAAAACTTTGAAACAAATTAAAAAGCAGAAGCTGTGAGGAGAATGGGGTGAGGGGTATTGAGGAAGATAGATATTTGCAGCACATAAAACTCTAAGTAACATCAATAAAACAAAACCTCCTACAAATCAACCAGCAAAAGACAAACTACCCTATAAATATTAATAAATAAAATGGCAAAGTACATAAAAGGCCATGAAAAAACAATTTATGGATCTTCAAATAGCCAATTAACATATAAATAGATACTTGGCCTCACTAATGATGAAGGAAAAGCAAGTAAAACCATCATATTGGCAAAAATTAATAAGACAGATAATATCAGTGATGGAAGTAGTATGCATAAAAGAGCCCTTGCTATACTATTAGAGGGAGAATAACATTGGTACAACTGGAACAGTGATATGCAGTATCTATTAAAATTACAAATGTTCATAACCTTATGACTCAGCAAAACTACTTTCAGCGTTCTATCCTACAGAATAATTGTGTGAGTATAGGAGAGATTGACATACATGAGCATTCGTTGCCATAGTATTTGTGAAAGGAAAACATTTGAAGCAGCCTAAATGTCTTATCAGTAGATTTATGTTTAAATAAATTATAGTGCATCCACACTATTTAATTGCATTACATTGAATACTCTGCTGGAATCATAGATCTTAACCTGAGAAGTAGAACAGGGTTATGACTTATAACATATGAAACATACATACATTAGTAAAATTAGCCAAACTTTACTAATTATGACTGAAGGATACAGTCAGTAAGCCCAGGAGGCCGTGAGCCCATCAGCTCTCAGGTGATGAGAAATACACAAATACTTTCAAATGTCCAGAGGCATTCTGGGTTCAGGGTGATAAGTGCCAACTATGTATGGATCACCTTAGTACAGGGGGAGACTTCCAGATTTGTGTGGCCTTCATTTTCCTTCTCCATTAGTCACCCATGTAGTCTTTGTGACTAATTTCCATTCTCTAGCCAGCTGAAATGAAAAGGTTGATTGACTATGTTGTCTGATAGAACTCTCTGCAAAGATGGCAATATTCTTTATTCGTGATGTCCAGTACAGTGGTCACTAGATACATGTGGCCATTGATTGAGCATTTGAAATGTGGCTATTGTGATTGAGGAATTAAACTTTTAATTTTAATTAATTTAAACTTAAATAGCCAAATGTCTCTAGTGGCTACTGTAGTTGATAGAACTTTCTCATTTATCTCTTTGCTAGAAAATTTTATTAGAGGGTTTGCAAGAATGTCCAGTAAGGTCATCATTGTCATGGGCATCTCGAAGAAGCGATGCCTCTGTCAACTTTTTCCCTTCTATATACCAGCCAAAAAGGATATCAAGATAGCAAATTAAATGAACACATCATGTTGTACAATAATATATATTGTCCCATTTTAAATGACTTATGTGCATGTACTATTTTAAACTATTTTATTAAAATACTGTTTTATTAAATACTACTTACTAAAATAAGTATTTTATTTTATATATATTTATATTTTACATATATAATTTATTTAATACATATTTACAAACTATTTTATATATAAAATAATCTATTTTATTAAAAAATTAAAAATGACTTGTGCGTATGTACTTCAAAATTTTTTTTCTTTAAAATTTTTACAAACCAGGTACCAAGTTGTTAAGACGGTGTTTTTCTCAAGGGTAGGTAGACGTACTGAGCCAGGGGAACGAAAGCGGTGACATTTGGTGTCATTCTTGTTTTTGTGTATTTCTCCGTATTTTTTTCAAGTTAAAATAATCTTCTTAAAAATGGCAGAATGACAGGGAAACACAGGCATTCCTCTGAAGCCTGTCTGGACTACCCCCCCTCCGCAATCAGATATTAACTTTCTTTATTCTAAGTCCTTATGGCACTTTTACTCGTTTGTACTTACACGATCAGCCTTGAGAGGTTTTTTACTAATTTTTTTTTCCCACTTCTCTAAAAGCCAGGGGCTTGTCTTACTTTGTAGTCACCTGAGAAGGCTTTCTGTAAACACTTAAGTTGATTCAATTCTAGACTCTTAGGAACTCTGTCAATGGCAGGCTAGCTTCATTCTGCTTCCGTTTTTCTTCACTAGTGATGTGTGTTTATTTGAACAGCATCAACAAATTAAGACACTGTCATTCTGCTTTTTAAATGTGGTTTGAGAAGTTCTGATAAACATGGTATGGTATGATCAGATGATGTGTGTGCATAGTAATATTTGTGAATTGGAAGAAACTGTTTCATGTTTTAGGATTGTTATGCTCAATTTGGTTTATAAATTTTGAGTGAAATTAAACAGTTGCTTATAAATTTACTTGCAAGTACTTTTGCCAGTATCTGCTTCTCCCTTACTGATTTACTCTAGGAATATTTGGAGGGAGTTATGTTTGTGTAATCCTTTCCTCCGCATCTCCATCTCTGTGTTTATCCAAACTGTTCTGTTACAGAAGTGGAGAAAGCATCAGTGTGGGGGGCATGGTGTTTAGTACAACTTATATACTTAGTTACCTTTTCTTTGAGCCCTTTATACTTTCAGCATAAACCAAAAGTACTATTTATCTTCCATCCTTGTAAAAAGTAGTAAGACGTCCCATCTTCAATACAAAGCTTGTTAAAGTCCCATAGTTTAGACTACCTAAGCAATTATAGTAAAACTTCTATATAGGTAATTTAATAGACTGTTCTATTTTTGGCAGAAGAATTTATAGCTTGAATTTTGACTCTAAGCAGTAAGGGCTGATTTTAATAGAGCAAATTCATCCTGTCAAGTTGACCACTTTAATGGATGCCCTGAAAGATGGCTCAGGAATGGTAGGCTAGGCTGTGATGAGAAAGGGAAAGCCCAGAATTTACATATTTGCAACCTATTTGTGGCAAATTTCTTGCTGTGGTCTTGATCTTCCTTCCCTCAAACATTTTATTCTTTAAGACCCTTTTCCAAAACAGATTGTAATTGCTCAGATATGTAGTAGAAGGTGAGACACTCCTAGGAAAAGAAACAGAAGGCAGCTTTCAGCAGCATTCATACTGCGATGGCATTCCTCCCCTTACTCAAGCAAGGGTCATTGAAGAGCTCTCACCCATGAGTAATTATTTGAATAATAAGGAAATGAATTTCTGGAAAACTTTTCCTTTCTGTAAAATTAACCCTGCCAAGTTTATAGGTTCTTTCACCCATGCTCACAAAGGAAGCATAACAAATACATTCATCATGAATGCAAATCATCAGGCCAGCCAGTAGTATAGAGGTCTTGAGCTCTGACATAAAGAGAGAGTTTTAATTGGGACTTTTTTTTTTTTTTTTTTTTTACATTTTGTTCATTTAATCAGTAGCATTAGAATGAATTAAGTGAAATACTTAAAATTTAGCTCAGGATAAGTATAGAGATATATGGTGAAAATAATCATTGAGACAAAGTTAGATATGTTTGTCTGATTTCTTTATATATGTATATATGTATATATAGTATGTTATATATAAAGATTTTTTCCTCTACCTCTTCCCAATCTTGTTTATTTCCCATGAAATGAGGGGTAAAGTGGGATCAGAGAATGACTGACTGAAATATTTTTTTCTTGTAACATGAGAACCAGTATAATAATGAGTTGAAAAGTGCATTGAAAAAGATTTTAAAGGCTAAAAATGTTATATGTTAATATTACATAGTGGAAAGAGGTACTAGACTTGTAGTCACATCGATTTGCGTTCACTACTGCCTCTGCCCTTTACTCAGGGCAGGTGACTTCTCAGAACTTCTTTGAGATTTGTAACATTAATTATTGGAGGGTTCTTGTGATATGACACTTCATAGGGAGGGTGCTCTGTCCTTGGCAGGTATGAAATGCAGGCTGATGTAGAGTATGTAGAAATGAGGTGTAAAAAATTGTCTGCTGGGTTGTAATATATTAGCCATTTATTTGCCTATCTGTTTGAAACCTGTGCTATTTCTTACTATAAAGCCAAAAACTGCATGCAAGAGAACAAAAAGAAACCTAGAATGTGGGTCAGCCGTAGTATGTAGAATTAGATATTATAAAAAATTACCTGTTTAGAAGACAAGAGATTTAACTACTTTACATTTAGATGTGGGTTAATCAGATCTATCCTTCTTAGGGCTGGGATGATAGTAATCATTGGAAGCTGTGTCAGCTCAGTCTCCTGGGGAGCAGAGGTAAGATAGAATTGGAAGTGAAAGAGATTTATAAGAGAAAGCACCTCCAGAAAATAAAAGAGAGAGTTCAAGTAGGTAGGAAGAGCCTTCAGATTGCTATTTGCACCTGACAGTGGTGAAGGGAGCTCAGGAGGGTTGGGGAAGAAGAACCTAAACTAGTGAAGTTCTCAGAGAGCCTCATAGGGCTGATGGGCAGCCAGAACAAAGGTTGCCTGTAGAGGGACCTTGTTAGATGAAAATGACCCTTCTATGGTTCTCCCATCCATGCTCAGTCCTTTGGTTGGAAGCAGAGGAGAGCATAAGCTTGAATGTGGCAGTGGCTCCTGAACAGGGAAGCTGTCAGTTAACTGCACTCTTGAAAGCAGGGTGAGTCTAATGGCATCCCACAAAGGCTGTATGTGATATAATTTAAGTTGACAAACATTTATTGGTTGCCATTTTGTACAAGAACTATGCTAAGGACATTGGAGATTTGGGGAGTTGTTCACTCATTCATTTAGTTACTTGCTCATTCTAACATGCCTTCAACACTATTGATTGGGGGACCACCATGTCCCAAGCACTATTCTAGGTGCAGAATGCCTAAAACTCTCATTGAAATCTTTTTTCCATTTATTGGCCATTGTTGAAATATGTATCTCCCTTTTTCTGTTCCAGGATCAAAGCATTTGCTGGTTGCTCATTAAAATGTTATAAAACTCTAAGATTAGAACCCACAAACACAAACTCTTTCACGTGCCTTATTTCAGATTTTCCTTAATGGATGTAAACTTTAAAGGTCAAGGATGAGGGAATTAAATACTGAAAAGAATCCTCACCAGGTGAAAATGGAAACAGCTAATATTATTTAACATCATGTTGTGGTAATTCCACAGTTGCATAATTTAGCTTTCTGCCAAGAATGCAGCTGCTTTATATAACTTATAAGGAATATATGTGAAGCATGAAAATATTGCAGTGTTGGTGCACTGTGAAGAGTGCCAGATTTGCTGAAAAGCTTATTCTCTGATGTGATATCTAGGCATAAACTAAGATTGGAGGATGAAGAGAAATATATAGTGATATTAAGCTTATACTATATTTGCATTTATGCGGGGGTTCTAAAAGATCTTTGTTGATCAAGTGTTTCTTCTCTAAATAGCAATTTATTTTTAATACCCAGTGTAGTTGCTTCTGCATGCATTTTGATGTTATTATTTTCCATCTCTTTTTCATTTGGGCTGACATCGATGCTGTACAGGGTGGCTCGTTTTGCATCAGCAGAAATGCCTTTACCCTATAGCCATGGCTACTGCACGCACCATTAGTACAGCATGTAGTGATTTTAATGTTATTTCTAAACCTCCCTCACCTGATGCCATTATTTTAATTTAGAACCAACTGTTCAGCCATATGGAGCAGTTTGTCACTCAACATCTGTATGTTCTTGCAAGATATGAATCTGTGTACTTCATGCCTTCAAATGTGCTATATTTCATATGGAAAAGACAAATCTTTCCATTTTATTATTGTTTTCATTGACTGAATCTCCCATTTATTTTTTTCCCTTGGAGAGCTTAATGTTGGATCAGGAGGCTTTTAAAAGTCGCAATGTCAGGAAAGGATACCTGTATTCTACAACTTAGCCTTACTTGAGTCCACAGATAAACACAAAGGGCACCTTGCTGGCCATTGGTTTTCATGTTCATGTTTTGCAAATTGGTCATCTTCTATCCTTTTTGTTCTAACTCCAAAGCACCCAGTTATCCAGAATAGCATTACACATGAGCTAGCATTAGTTTACCTCTTTCCAGTCTCATTTCTTGCCTGTCTGCTCTCTGCCTTGCTAAAATTATTCAGTGGATGTTTTGCTAAAGGTGAGTCAGTGTCTCCCCATCTGTATAGCCTTTTAAGCAGATTAGACCCTTTGCCCTGGCCCTGATGGAGGGGGTGCCTGGGCAGTCTTCTCTGTACACAATGACCCCACCCATTTTCCCAAGTGTTACTTGACTAGAGGCAAATCTGAATCCAAGAAGTGACAATTTGATTCTTTTCTAGGGTTTGTTGTTGACACCTGGTTAGATCGAAGTAACTGTGAAGTAATTTTGAGTTGCTGGGTAGTGCTTAGGAGGAGAGATCTGTCTATACTGTTGTCCACTTACCAGCTGTGCAATCTTGGCAAAGTTACTTATCTGCTCCATGCCTGAGCGTTCTCATCCATAAAATGAGACCCCAAAATGTCCTCAAAACAAAACAAAACAAAAACACAACCTAACTTACCTGAATTCCATTGGCGACAATGACCTGACAGGAAGTTGTTTTATTTTTGTCTTGTCTCCTGGTTTGCATGTTCACATATTTTCCTGCAGCAATAGTAATGTGTATGATTATGGAATCTAGCCTCAAGATGTTTTGAAAAGGGACCGTGGACCAATTTGTGTCTACCTTATGTTTTTGTTTTGAGGACTAAATGAATTGCTATATGTAAAAGTGTTTAGAACAACCCCTGGTCCACAGCGAGGTCCATAGTAAGCCCTCAATAAGTGTTAGCTCTGATTTTTACCTTGTCTGCATAGATTTCACTTTGCTTCGAAGAATAGTTTCACTAAGATAAACACCTGCTGAGCCTTGGGGATGTGGTAAGTTTTTTTTTCCCCAAGATGAGCATAATGCTTCTCTTTATGTGGATAATGGTCTATATTAATTAAACAGGAAATTAAAATAAAGCAAGCTAATTATTAATAGGGGAAGAATGGGGGATGAAGGGATCATAGGTCAGTGGCAGGTAAAGGTCTCCCTGTATACATTCACCAGGTGAATAGGTAAGGGGAGACTGTCCCAAGCACAGGCAGGAGTGTGTGTGAATGCTCAGAGCAGAGATGAGGGAGTCAGGGTCTTGTATCCTTGGTTCGCATGCCCACGTGCCCTCCAAATTATAGGTCTCTCTAACCCATTCCTTTCTCCAGGACCAGGGAGCTTGCCTCCTTTGAAACTGAAGGCAAAGAGAAGCAAAGGAGAATGTATGTTCCCCATAAGCGGCTCAGGAGAAACAGGGGCAAGTTACTGGGTTGCCTAGATCATACTAGTCTCATGATTCTGAGAAACCACTCAGGAAGAGATGCTCATGTTGCAAGAGGCCTAGAATATTTTATTCATCTCTCCATGTTGGAGGAAACATCAGGAGTAGAGCAGAAGCATTCTTCACCCCTAACTCCCTGGCCACTTTCAGAAGTTGCTTTTTGTCATGTGTGGGTGAGAACATTATACCATCATGATTTAAAAATTCCCTCTAAAGTAAGAATAAAGCACGTACACAGTAGTGGCCAAGAGGTGTCCACGAAGCAATGTACTAGTATGGTGCTTTGTATAGAGCAGGCAGGCCATACATGTTAGCTGCCCTTCTCTTTGGTTCTTAGGCATCATATGTATTTTACCATAAAATGTATTCAAAAATAAGTAATCTATAATCTCAAATGCTATAAAGTTGAATAATTATTTAATAATAGAGTATGAAAGGGGCACCTGGGTAGCTCAGTCCTTTGAGTGGCAGACTCTTGATTTTGGCTCAGGTCATGATCCCAGGGTCATGAGATGGAGCCCTGGGGCTCTGCCCTCAGCGGGGAGTCTGCTCTTCTCCTTCTCCTTCTGTCATTTTCCCCTCTGTAAAATAAATTAACAAATCTTAAAAAAATAGTAGAATATGAAATTAATGTAAACATAGCTACTTTTTACATTTTTTCCTGCATTACAACTTTTGGCCTGTTATTACTCACATAGAAAGTAGGAAGGAGGGACGCCTAGGTGGCTCAGTGGGTTAAGCCTCTGCTTTCGGCTCAGGTCATGATCTCAGGGACCTGGGATCGAGCCCCGCATCGGGCTCTCTGCTCAGCTTCTCCCTCTCTGCTTCTCGCCTGCTCTTCTCATTCCCCGCCTGCTTCTCCCTCTCTTTCTCTGCTTGCCTCTCTCTGCCTACTTGTGATCTCTGTATGTCAAATAAAAAAATAAACAAAATTTTTAAAGAAAGTAGGAAGGAAAATAGAGAAACGACTTAAATGTATCATTTACTGCTAGTGTGGACACTTCTACCACATCAGTCATGAGTACTGCTTTCCACCTTAAAAAAATATAGAGTTAAACTAATAGATTAAATGAAAATTGTAAAAAATATAAAGGTATGCATTCATGCCCAATGGACATAGCAGTATTCTTGTGAGTAATTGATAGTAAAGTTTAAAAAACAAATCCTTCTTAAGCATTTGTTATCTGTAGTAACAAGCTTTTCCCAAGCGACTTTATTGCAGATTGCGTTCTCTCTCCTTATTCTCTGCCCCCTCATCTGACATGCCCCTGACCTGGTATGGGGGTTGCAGTACTGTTCCCACTTCAAGGGGAAGGAAGCGGGAACGGGAAGGGAAAGCCTGAGGCTGCTCACGCCATTCCTAATGAGAAGCTGAAGTTGACATTCTTCTCAAAATAACGTATTTTGAAAACTTTTTACTGAATTGACTTGACGGATGTTTATTCTACATGTGCCTTATCAGAAATAAGGAGTATCACTTTTTAAACTGTGGCTGTTTAAAGAGAGACAAATTAAATAATTCTTTTATCTGCTTCCAATTCTCTATACATTTGTGCCAATTAAGAGAAGAGAAATCCATCTTCCTCCAGCCCTTACATTTGTAAGCTTCTTTCTCTCCTCACCACTCACTCACATGTTTATAGGCAGTTCCTCAATCAGATACATAAAACAAAAAGCAAACACCTGGGGTGCCTGGTTCAGTCAGTAGAGCATGCAACTTTCAGGGCTGTGAGTTCGAGCCCCATGTTGGATGTAGAGATTACTTAAAAAAAAAAAAAAGGTGAAGATCTACTTTGGTGAACTGAAATTTGAATAACTGTATTTGTTGGTGCTTTTTTTAAAAAAGAGTTTTCATTGGAAATACTTGCTTTGCATAAATATTAAATACATGTGAATTGGTCAAAGTCACTTTTTGGGTTTACAATTCTTTTTTAGAACCTCTAGGATTTCAGTTGTTCAGAATTAGATTAATCATAGTCCTTATTTCATGATCTCATTATTGGTAAGTCTTTGGCCTGCTTTCATTTAGTGTTTTTAAGTTAATTTTACCATTTGTGACCCCAACATCCAAAACAAAAGCTATGTTCCTGGCAATGACCTATTATTATCTTATCTTCTTATCCTATTATTACCTTAATATTATTATTATTATCTTTATTCATCTAACCAAATGGGTCTCCTCCATCTCCCTGGACATCCTCCCTGTGTCTCAGGTAGCCATTTTCTTAAATTCAGGATTCACTAGTTCTTTTCTTTCTTTATAATTTCTTATTATGTCTATGTTTATTCTCCATATGGAATTTAAATTTAGTTGTTTTTACTTCTATTAAAATACTATTATATACTATAATCTCAGGTTTGCATTTTTTGAAAGTTTAATATTATGTTACTAGGATACTCTGTGTTTTGTGCATTGTATTTCATTCATTTTGATTACTATATAATAGTTCAAGGGAATGAGTGTACCAGTATATTTGTTCACTCTCCCACTGAAGGACAATTGGGTTCTTCCCAGGTGTTTGCAATTATGAACAGCTGTTAGAACATTCTTGGACATGCGTCTTGTTTTTAACCCCCGAGAGAGTTTCTCTTAGGAATAAAATTGCTGTGTTATAGGGTATATGAATTTTTAACTTAGGGAGATAATGCCAAGCTATTTTTGAGCGACTGCACCAGTTGGTACTCCCACCAATAATGTCTAAGAAACCCTGCATAACCCTAGCTCTCCAGTACTTGGTATTGTCAGACTTTTAATTTTTGTCTGTTAAATGGACATGAAGTGATATCTTATTATAGTTTTAATATTTACTTATTATATATTTGGGCAAATTTATTTCCTCTTCTGTGAAACTCCAGTTCATGTATTTTTGTCCGTTTTCTTCCCCCTACGTTGTGAGTGTTGGTGTTAGCAATTTGTTAGGCATTCATTATGTATTTCTGATATTAATCTTTTGTTGGAGGTATATGTTTTAAATATATTTTCCAAGTTTGTAACTTGATCTTTTATTTTCCTTAAGGTATCTTTTGATGTCCAGAAGTTCTTAACCTTAGTATAATCAATTTATTAATATTTTATGGTCTATACTTTTTTAATGACTTAAAGTAATCTTTTTCTAACCTAAAAATGAAAAGATATTCACCAATAGTGAGTTTTCAGTAATATATTTAATGATTTATTTTTTAAGCCTAAGGTCCTAATCCCTCTAGAGTTGATTTTTGTTAGTTGAGTGAGGATTCAACTTTACTTTCTTAGTAAAACTTGCTATTTTTCAGTCTCCATTTATTGATTTAATTTAGATTTAATTGAGGTTTAAATTTTAAACTTAATTTCTTCTTATACCAATGGTCTGACTTGCCACCTACATCATACACTAGAGTTTCACAAATGCATAGACCTATTTCTGGGATTTTTACTCTGTGCTATCGGTCAGTGAATGAGTATGTATAACTGTGTGTATGAATTTGTCTTTGAATTACATATATTCATCTTCGAATTTTAGACACACACTTACATGCTTAGATTTTGAAATAACTTTGGTTTTTCCACTAGGTTTTGGACATAGTAAAAACAAGTATTCGTACAATTCTTCCACGTATCTGGAAGGTACCTGATGTTGAGGAAGTAAGTTTATATCGGATTTTCAACCGGGTTTTTAATCGCCTACTCTGGAGTCATGGCCAAGGACTGTGGAACTGTTTCTGTGATTCAGGGTAAGTTCTAAGTTACCTTTAATTATTGTTAACTTTTAACATTTTACTATTTAGTTATATAGGAAGCCCAATAAAATGGTTGAATTTCTATAATCTGTTAAAATATGGAATTTTTTTTAACTGCATTTAGTTTTGTATTTGGCTATAATTTATAGCCGATTGATTTAGATGAGATAATGAATATGAACACAACACCTAACTAATTTGAATTCAGTGGAAAGAAGGTAGTCTTTAATTTTGTTTTATTTAAATTCAATTAATTTACATATAGTATGTTATTAGTTTCAGAGGTAGAGGTTAGTGATTCATTAGTTGCATGTTAACATACAGTACTCATTACATCAAGTACCCTCCTTAATGGCCATCACCGAGTTACCCCATCTCGCCACCCCATCCCCTCAAGCAAACTTCAGTTTAATTTCCTATCATTATTTTGTCTCCCTCTCTGATTTCACCTTCTTTTATTTTTCCCTCCCTTCCCCTATGATCCTCTGTTTTTGTTTCTTAAATTCTACATATGAGTGAAATCATATGATAATTTTCTTTCTCTGATTGACTTATTTCACTTAGTATAATACTCTCTAGTTTCATCCCCATCATTGCAAATGGCAAGATTTTAATTTTTAATGGCTGCATAATATTCCATCATATATATATATGTATATATATATATGAATAAAGAATAAAGAAGAATATGTGTGTGTGTATGTGTGTATACACACATACATACACATATGTATGTGTATATATATATATACCACATTTCTTTAGTCATTCACCTGTTGATGGACATCTGCGCTCTTTCCATAGTTTGACTATTGTGGACATTGCTGCTATAAACATCAAGGGTGTAGGTGCCCCTTCAGGTCACTACATTTGTATCTTTAGGATAAATCCCTAATAGTGCAATTGCTGGGTTGTTGGGTAGCTCTATTTTTAACTTTTTGAGAAATCTCCATGCTGTTTTTCAGAGTCTCTGTACCTGCTTGCATGCCCACCAGCAGTGTAAAAGGGGTCCCCTTTCTCCACATCTCACCAACATTTCTTGTTTCCTGACTTGTTCATTTTAGCCATTCTGACCAGTGTGAGGTGGTATCTCATTGTGGTTTTGGTTTGTATTTTCCTGATGCTGAGTGATATTGAGCATTTTTTCATGTGTCTATTGACCATCTGTCTGTCTGACATGTTTGGAGAAGTGTCTGTTCGTGTCCTCTGCCCATTTCTTGACTAGATTACTTGTTCTTTGGGTGTTGAGCTTGATAAGTTCTTTATAGATTTTGGATACCAGCCCTTTATCTGATATGTCATTTGCAAATATCTTCTCCCATTCTCCTGGTTGTCTTTTAGTTTTATTGGCTGTTTCCTTTGCTATGCAAAAGATTTTTATCTTAATGAAGTCCCCATAGTTCATTTTTGCTTTTGTTTCCCTTGCCTTTGGAAACCTGTCTAGCAAGAAGTTGCTGTGGCCAAGGTCAGAGATGTTGCTGCCCATATTCTCCTCAAGGATTTTGATGGATTCCTGTCTCACATTTAGGTCTTTCATCCATTTTGAATTTATTTTTATGTTTGGTGTAAGAAAGTGGTCCAGTTTTATTCTCCTACAAGTGGATGTCCAATTTTCCCAACACTGTTTGTTGAAAAGACTATCTTTTTTCCATCCGACATTCTTTTCTGCTTTGTCAAAGATTAGCTGACCATAGAGTTGAGCATTCATTTCTGGGTTCTCTATTCTGTTCCTTTGATCTATGTGTCTGTTTTTATGCCAGAACCATACTATCTTGATGATTACAATTTTGTGCTAGAGCTTAAAGTCCAGAATTGTGATGCCACAGCTTTGATTTTCTTTTTCAACATTCCTTTGGCTATTTGGGACCTTTTTGGGTTCTGTACAAATTTTAGGATTATTTGTTTCAGCTCTGTGAAAAATGTTGATGGTATTTTGATATGGATTGCATTGAATGTATAGATTGCTTTATAGACATTTTCACAATATTTGTTCTTCCAATCCATGAACATGGACAGTTTTTCCATTTCTTTATGTCTTCCTCAATTCTTTCATAAGTGTTCTCTAGCTTTTGGGTAACAGATCATTTACCTCTTTGGTTAGGTTTATTCATAGGTATCTTATGGTATTTGGTGCCATTGTAAATGGGATCATTTCCTTAATTTCTCCTTCTTCTGTTTCCTTGTTAGTGTATAGGAATGCAACTGATTTCTGTGCATTGATTTTATGTCTTGTAACTTTGATAAATTCCTGATGAGTTCTAGCAATTTTGGGGTTGAAGTCTTTTGTGTTTCCCACGAAGATTATCATGTCATCTGTGAAGAGTGAGAGTTTGAGTTCTTTGCCAATTCGGATGCTGATTTATTTCTTTTTCTTTGATTGCTTAGGCTAGGACTTCTAGTACTATGTTGAACAACAGTGGTGAAAGTGGACATCCCTGTTGGGTTCCTGACCTTAGGGGAATAGTTCTGTTTCCTATTGAGAATGATATTTGCTGTGGGCTTTTCATATATGGCTTCTATGATATTGAGGTATGTTCCCTCTATCCCTATACTGTGAAGAGTTTTAAATCAAGAAAGGATGCTGTGTTTTGTCAAATAGTTTTTCTGCATCTATTGATGCAGAACCATCTATTGATGGTTCTTGTCCTTTCTTTTATTAATGTAGGATATCAAATTGATTGATTCGTGAATATTGAACCATCCTTGCAGCCCAGGAATAAATCTCATTTGGTTGTGGTGAATAATCCTTTTAAGGCACTGTTGGATCCTATTGACTAGTATCTTGGTGAGAATTTTGGCATCCATGTTCATCAGCGATATTGATCTGTAATTCTCCTTTTTGGTGGGTTTTGTCTGGTTTTGGGATCAAAGTAATTCTGGCCACATAGAATGAGTTTGGAAGTTTTCCTTCTGTTTCTGTTTTTTGAAACAGCTTCAAAAGAATACATATTAATTCTTTAAATGTTTGGTAGAATTTCTTTGGGAAGCCATCCAGCTCTGGACTCTTGTTTTTTGGGAGATTTTTGATTATTGCTTCAGTTTCCTTAGTGGTTATGGGTCTGTTCAGTTTTTCTATTTCTTCCTGGTTCAATTTTGGTAGTTCATATGTTCTAGGAATGTATCCATTTCTTCCAGATTGCCTAATTTGTTCACATATCCTTGATGTAATATATTTGTATAATTGTATTTCTTTGGTGTTGGGATCTCTCCTCTTTCATTTGTAATTTTACTAATTTAGATCCTTTCTCTTTTCTTTTTGGTAAGTGTGGCTAGGGATTTATCATTCTTATTAATTCTTTCAAAGAACTTGCTCCTAGTTTCATTGATCTGTTCTACTGTTCTTTTATTTTTTTAAAATTTTAATTGGTTTGTGCTATTTAATTGGTTTCTGCTCTAATCTTTATTATTTCTCTTCTGTTGCTGGGTTTAGCCTTTATTTGCTGTGCTTTTTTACGGCTCCTTTAGGTATAAGATTAGCTTGTATATTTGAGCCTTTTCTTGTTCTTGAGAAAGGCCTATATTGCTATATACTGCCTTCCTAGGACTACCTTTGCTGCATCCCAAAAGTTCTGAAATTTTGTGTTTTAATTTTCATTTGCTTCTATAAATTTTTTTTTAATTTTTTTTTAGGATTTTATTTATTTATTTGACAGAGAGAGATCACAAGTAGACAAAAAGACAGGCAGAGAGGCAGGCAGAGAGAGAGGAGGAAGCTGGCTCCCTGCTGAGCAGAGAGCCCAATATGGGGCTTGATCCCAGGACCCTGGGATCATGACTTGAGCCAAAGGCAGAGGCTTTAACCCACTGAGCCACCCAGGCGCCCCTGCTTCCATGAATTTTAAAAAATTTTCTGGTTGATCCATTTATTCTTTAGTAGGATGCTCTTTAACCTCCATGTATTTGTGTTCCTTCCAAATTTTCTCTTGTGAATGAGTTCCAAGTTTTAAAGCATTATGGTCTGAGAATATGCAGGGAATATCCTCATCTTTTGGTACCAGTTGAGACCTGATTTGTGAGCCAGTAGGTGGTCTATTCTGGAGAATGTTCCATGTGCACTCAAGAAGAATGTGTATTCTGTTGTTTTAGGATGCAATGTTCTGAATATATCCGTGAAGTCTATCTGGTCCAGTGTGTCATTCAAGGCCCTTGTTTCATTGTTGATCTTCTGCTTAGATGATCTGTCCATTGCTGTGAGTGGAGTGTTAAAGTCCCCTACTACTATTGTATTACTATCAATGTGTTTCTTTAATTTTGTTATTAGTTAATTGACTGCTCCCAAGTTAGGGGCATAAATATTTACAATTGTTAGATCTTATTGTTGGATAGACCCTTTAATTATAATATAGTGTCCCTCTTCATTTCTTATTACAGTCTTTGGTTTAAAATCTAATTTGTCTGATATAAGGATTGCTACCCTAGCTTTCTTTTGATGTCCATTAGCATGATAAATGGTTATCCTCACCCCCTTTCAATCTTTGGGTCTAAAATGAGTCTCCTGTAGACAGCCTATTGATGGGTCTTTTTTTTTTTTTTTTAAATCCAATCTGATATCCGTTGTCTTTCAATTGGAGCTTTTAGTCCATTTCCATCCAGAGGAATTATTGAAAGATATAAATTTGGTGCCACTGTATTATCTTTAAAGTCACTGTTTCCATAGGTTGTCTCTGTTCCTTTCTGATCTTTGTTACTTTTGTACTCTCTCTTCACTCAAATGATCCCCTTTAATATTTCTTGCAGGGTTGGTTTAGTGATCACGCATTCTTTTCTCTTCTGTTTGTCCTGGAAGCTCTTTATCTTGCCTTCCATTCTGAATAACAATCTTGCTGGATAAGGTATTCTTGACTGCATATTTTCTCATTTAGCACCTTGTCCTTTCTGGCCTGCCAGGTCTCTGTGGATAGGTCTGTTGCCTGGCTTATGTTTCTACATTTGCAGGTTAAGGACCCTTTATCTCAAGCTGCTTTCAGGATTTTCTCTTTTCTCTGAAAATTTCAAGGTTCACTAGTATATGTTGGGGTGTTGACCTATTTTTATTGATTTTGATGGGGGTTTTCTGTGCCTCCTGGATTTGAATGCCTGTTTCCTTCCCCAGATTAGGGAAATTCTTAGCTTTAATTTGGTCAAATAAACCTGCCCCCCCATCTTCTGGCACCCCTATTGTTCAAGTATTATTGAGCTTTGTGGTATCACTGATTTCTCAGATTCTCCCCTCATGATCCAGTAGTTGTTTTTCTCTTTTTCTCAGCTTCATTACTTTCCATCATTTTGTCTTCTAAATTACTGACCTTCTCTTCTGCCTCATTTACCCAGAAGTTAGAGCCTCCATTTTTTTTTTTTTTTTTTTTTTACTGCATTTCAGTAATAGCATTTTTAATTATGGCCCAAATAGATTTTAGTTCTTTTATTTCTGTAGTAAGGGATTCTCTAGTGTCTTTTATGCTTTTTTCAAGGGCAGCTAGTATCTTTATAGTTGTTCTGGATTTTAGTTCCAACCTCTTACTTATATCCATATTGATTAAATCTATGGCAGAATGCTACCTCTCATTCTTTCTTTTACTGTGATTTCTCCTTCCAGTCATTTTGTCCAGAAAAGAAAGGTGGAAAGAAAAAGAAAAAAAGAAAAAAAAAACAGCAAATACAGCAATAATAATATCAACAACAACATTTTCAGGGAGTGATTCTGCCACATGCTGTGTACACTCTGCTTTTGTGTTTCGACTGCTCTTTCCCCTGGTCCTTCCTCTACACAGTTCCTCCTTGCTTGTAGTGGGAATTGTTTGTTCCTTTAAGTAGGTATGCTTTGACTTGTTTGTGAAGTTAAGCTGGGAGCTGATGTTCTTTAATCAGTAGACTTAATATTGGGGGGGGTGCTTTGTGTTGGTCTTCCGAGGGAGAGGCCTTCTGTGCTCATTAACAAACTGACTTGCTCTCCTAAAGATGTTCCTGCCAGGTGAGAGGAGTGGGGTTTAGTGTAGGGGACTCCAATCTTCACTAGAGGTGCTGTGTTTCTTTCTGGCGTCTGACTGTGCTGGTGGGTGGGAGGAGGAACGGATGGTACAAGAGGTAGAATATGACATCACCTCACCCTCGTCTCCGGGGAGGAGGACTCCCAGAAGCTCCTGCTCAGCTGTCTGTCTTAAAAAGTGAGCAATCTCCTGTAACCTGGGCCCTCGTCAGTTCCCTGCCCTAACCTGTCTGTGCCCAGATTGTTGGTACACCCAGAGCTAGAAATTTCCTGTATTTTAACTCTGGCCAGTGGCTGGGATTCAAAACTCCAAGTTTTAAAGGGCCTAGTAATGTGCATGCCCTCTCAGTGGGGAGGCTCAGGGTGTGCCCAGCACTGACCCATTCCTTAAAAGCCATCGCACAGTGGACTCTCAGAGGCTAGAGTTTATTGTAATGCTCAGCAAAAAGCTGGAGCCAGGTTATCAGTGATCTGCACTCAACTTAGTCCCCTACACCCCTTTGTCCCAGAAAAGCCATTGCAGAGGCTTGAATCTATTGTGCCAGATAGCAAAAAGCAGCGATCAGGTTATCCTCAACCTGTTGCAGTCTGCACTTGCTCTGTCAGTCCCAGCAAAGGGGTTGATTGGCACACACACAGAGGTTTAAAACTATTGTGGTTCACACCAAAAAGTTAAGAGGTTTTCTGCCCTCTGTGTGCTCCTCTGATGGTGCTGCTAAGCTCCACTCAACGGCTCCCAGCTGTCCCCTTGTCCCTGGAGAGGACAAATATGCTCCTCCAAATGCCCTCGAGGAAAGGGAGCACTCTTTCCCTGAGTAACACAGAGACCCTCTCGTCATGGCTTATTGTGAGGTTATAAACCACTGCACTCTGTCCAACTTTCTCCCTCTTCCTGACTGCTCCTCCAGCTGGGCTTCCCCCTCTTCCAGCTGTGAGGCTTCCCTATCCCCCAGTACAGGGCTCTGAAATTTGCCTCTGCCAAATTCTCTGGCTCCAGCTCTGCAGGTTGTTTCCATATTCTTCGGATCCTTTTCCTAGTTGTTCAAAATATGAAAGTTGATCTAATGGTATTCAAAGGACAAGGCAAGTTCAGGGTCCCCCTACTACACCACCATCTTGGAACTCTCCCCCCACCTCAGTGCCAAGGTAGTCTTAATGAAAAATCTAAATTACAAATCAGTATCTTTAAGTTTCTTCTGCTCTTGTCTTCATGTAACAGACTTCCAAAATATGGCTACACTTGTGCTCCTCACCAGAGTTTCAGTCCTGCCAAAGCTGTTGTAACTCATTGTCATATTAGCCTTAAGATGTCTAAAACCAGACATTCTGAACCTCCCTTTCATCCAGAAACAGCTTCTTTTCTGGCCTTCCCTTAATCCCTTTGTTATCCTCCCTGTCACTCAGGTTTGATATCTCATGGGTATCTGCATATGTCTTCTCCTTCCCAGTCTTTATTCAGTGGTTTGCTGAATCCTGTTGGTTTTTCCCTCACATTCCCACTGTGGCTACTTTAGATTCTTTTTCATTGTTCTTAGCAATTATCCAGTACTTGCTACTGTGTTAAATACTTTTGGAGAGACAAAGTTGATTTTGACACAGATCCTGCTGTCAAGACTCTTAAAAATGGTAATTGCTAAAGCTATTCTACTTACTATGTGCCAGGCTTTGTTCTAAATACTTTATGTATATTGAGTGATCTAATCTTTATAACAACACTTTGAAGCAAGTTCTATGATTTATCTCCATTTCGTAGATAAGGAAACTGAGGCATAGATAGGCACTAAGGACTTAGTGCAACTGGGATTTGAACTTGGGGAGCCTGGCCCCAGAGTATGGTCTGAACCAGTAAGTTCTGCTGCTTCTAGTAGATAAAGTAAAATATATATAAAAGTAATGATCATGAAAGAGACCTAGATAAAGTATTACAGGATTTCAGATAGGAGGAACCTTTTGGTAGAAGGGCTAGGTAAGATTAATAGATTTCTAGACATTTTTGTCTCCAGCTTTTTGTTTCCCGTATCTATCCTACTGTCAGGGTCATTTCCTAAAATCTCTAGTGATTTCCCTCATTTATCATTAAAGTTTAGACTTCTTATCTAGAGACACAACACTTTCTAACATGCTGGTGCTTTCTTATTTCTCTAATCTTCCCTCTCATTACTCTTTTACTTAAAGTTTGTTCCAGAAAAAGAAACTCATTATTTTTCAAATAATTTTAAAATTTCTTCTTTTCTTGCTCTGAGGTTTTGATATCATTGAGTAACTGACGGGGCTGCCTTCTACAACCCCAAACCTCCAATCCTTTCTGTATTATTTAAATCCAATATAAACACCCAGGGTGTATCCCCCTTTTTGGTAAAATCTTAGACTATCACAGTCTGATGTGATCTCCAGTGTCCTCCATTTAAATATTCTAGTCATCTAGTACTGATTAATTCATACCATTTTCAGACTTATTCTCACCGCTATCATGTTCCTCAGTAGCCACTTAAAAACAGAAAGAATTTATAAGGTGCTCTGGCTTGTGGTAAAATCTGAGAGTAATCTTGGCTATAAATTATTTCTACAGAGATTTAAGTAGAACGTTTGAACTATCTTCCATGGCCTATTAGTTGGTTTTCTGTAGAAGTTCTCTCAATCTGGACTTATAATTGGAATTTTGTTTCTGCTTGTTGATCCATTGGTTGTGATGTAGAAATGTTGGGGTTCAGAGTCACTGGCCAAGAGAGAATGCTTGAGAATACTTGTGGAAATGTTGGGGTTCAGAGTTAATGGCCTAGAAAGAATACTTGAGGGCAGGAAGACTGCCCTGCTATTGTGAGGAATGATTTGTGAAAAATTATTGTGGAGTTGGGGGAGGTAAAGATCAGGTAAGCTTCCTGATTTTCATATGCTAAAGAAGACACACAGAAATCTGGAGACCTAGCTACCATCAAGCTAAGGTTGTTTTTCCCTCTAGCAAAGCATTAACATTAAGACAGTTGGGAGTTCCTGGAGGAAGGTTATACTCTGCTCACCTCAAGTATTTGTCATTGGGCTGCACATTATAAGGAACTTTATACTTACATCTGCCTTTGTTTTCCACATCAGTTAGAATGCTGTATATGAATCCTAGCTATCCTTCAAGCAGGGAAGGCGGTCAGATAGTCTGCTACTGAAATCAGTATTGGTAGTTTTGAGTCCATGAGATAATCTCTAACTCCATACCCTAAAGATGCCCACAAAGTTGGCATCTCTTCCATGAACTATATTGGTAATATATTCTAATTGATTCAGAATCATTTTTTTCTTCCTTGGCCAATATTCTCATTAAATTTCCCTGGTGGTATCTATTACTACTAGTGTTGATAATGAGAGTTAATAGCATTTGATTTGCTAAATGCCTGATACTATTTTACATATTATATAGTCTTTTGTTTTACTGTAGATCAAATGTTCTTTTTAAAAATTTTTAAAAATTTTTTATTGTGTTATGTTAGTCACCATACAGTAGTACATCCTTACTTTTTGATGTAGTGTTCCCATGGTTGTTTGCATATAACACCCAGTGCTCCATGCAATCCGTGCCCTCTTTAATATCCATCACCAGGCTTCCCATTTTCCCAACCCTCTCCTTTCTAAAACCATCTTTTTGTTTCCTAGAGTCCACAGTCTCTCACGGTTTGTCTCCCCTTCTGATTTCCCCCCTTCATTTTCCCCTTCCTTCTCCTAATGTCCTCCATGCTATTCCTTATGTTCCACAAATAAGAGAAACCATATGATAATTGACCTTCTCTGCTTGACTTAGTTCACTCAGCATAATCTCCTCCTGTCCCATCTATGTTGATGCAAAAATTGGGTATTCATCCTACATATTATATATTCTTATAATTATCACTTTAATATTTTGAGTATATTATTATTATTATTATTCTCATTGTACAGATGAGGAAATTAAAGCATAAAGAGAACATAAAATTTGCCCAAGTTCTTATAGTACCTAGATGAGCCAGGATCTATACCCAGGTTTTCTGAGTCAAGAGCCCAAGCCCTTAACTGTGTTTTATTCACTCCCCTCAAAGCAGCATTCCCAGTGGTTGACAGTCTTGCTTGATTTATTATATTTTTAAAAGATTTTATTTATTTGAGAGTGAGAGAGAGCGTGAGAGGGGAGAAGGCCAGAGGGAGAAGCAGATTCCCCATGGAGCTGGGAGCCTGATGCGGGATCTGATCCCGGGACTCAGGGATCATGACCTGAGCTGATGGCAGTTGCTTAACCACCTGAGCCACTCAGGCACCCTGGTTTGCTTGATTTAAGTCTTAGCCAAATCCCCAGCCCCATTGCACCTGGGCAAATAGAGCAGGAGTAGCTTTGAGTCCAATCTGACGACTCTCCATCCATTTCTTTAAAACCTTGGTGGTCTGTAGAGATGAGTTTAACACTGGATTTTATTTTGTAACCTTACAGATGGGTTTCTTAGGCTTCCTTAATTTAATTACATCACAGAGTGTTGTGTGTGTTTTGATTCCCAGTTTAGACCCAGAGTAGTTCTTTTAATCCTTTGAGTCATGTCTAATCAATGAATATTCCTTTAACTTGTGGCCTAACAGCCTAGTAGTCGAGGTAAAAATCTACTCTTAACTCACTTATAAAGGAATGATTTTATTTATTTATTTAATTTATTATGTTCAGTTAGCCACTGTATAGTACATCATTAGTTTTTGATGTAGTGTCCAATGATTCATTAGTTGCATATAACACCCAGTGCTCATCACAACACGTGCCCTCCTTAATTCCCTTTATCCAGTTATCCCATCCTCAAACCCCTTCCCTCTGAAACCCTCAGTTTGTTTCCTGGTCATAGTCTCTCATGGTTCATCTCCCTCTTTGATTTCTCTCCTTTCCGTTTTTCCTCCCTTCCCCTATGGTCCTCTGTGCTATTGCTTATGTTCCACATACAAGTGAAACCATATGATAATTGTTTTTCTCTGATTGACTTATTTCACTTAGCTTAATCCCCTCCAGTTCCATCCATGTTAATGCAAATGGTGGGTATTCATCCTTTCTGATGGATGAATAATATTCCCATTGTATATATGAACCACATCTTCTTTATCCGTTCATCTTCTGAAGGGCATCTCGGCTCCTTCCACAGTTTGGCTATTGTGGACATTGTACTATGAACCTTTGGGTGCATGTGCCCCTTCTTTTTGCTACATCTGTATCTTTTAAAGGAATGATTTTAGTAAAAGGCATAACTGTCTTTCACAGTTAGGTGTAAAATCTTGGAAAATTGTAATCCAAATAACTCGGCGACCTTGATTCTTGCCTCTGCCTGTCAACACCCCAATAATTAAACAAAATAAATAAACCACTCCCTGTCAATATCCAGAAACATCAAAGAATATTGTAGATCTCTGTGGTAGTTTTTCCCTAGAGTTGGTCCAAGGGTTTTACTGACACATAACATAGAACACACCTTTATCCCTCTTTCTTGTTCTTCCAGACTGCTGAAGCCCATGCTCAGTGACCCTTGTTATCACATGGAAACTTTTCTTGTTATCACATTCTGAATGTATTCTCTACAGGAGAATAGCTCTTGGAATTTTCATGAATAAAATTATCTGCCATGTTTTACTGGGATATAGCAAGTTTAGGTGCTATGGGATTCAAACTCAGGCCTGAGAACTCAGGAAATGTGGCCAGGGGATGTAACATTTCAGCTGAGTCTTGTAGGAAGAGGAAGAAGAATTTTCCAGGTAAAACAAAGAGTAGGAGGCGTTGGGTAAATGGGAGAGGAATGTATTATTTGGTAAAGTCCTCTCTCCACTCAAAACTATGATATGTAATCCCCAAAGAAGAGAATCTTTTTGGACCCTTTAGCCAAAGGCATTTTCCAGTGGAAGTTTCTCATGGAAAACCGTTTCATTTAGAATCTTTGGGCAAGAGGAAATGCTAAGGATTATTCTAAGCAGTCTACTTCTAGACTCACTATCCACTTAAAAATGTGTGCATCATACAGAGGAAAAATGACCTGAATCTTATGTTCTCATATCACTTTCATTATTGTTAGTACTTTTAAGCTCGTTGTTGCTGTTTATCCAGTTGGTGTAGTTCAGTTTTTGTTTGTTTTGTTTTGCTTTGATTTTACTTTCCTTTATCCTTTCTGCTACTTTGGTCCACTCAGTCATGCATTCGGACTTCTATCAGAGAAAGAAAGTAATGAATCAGTTTTACTTTTTAGGTAACTGCTTTCTTAAATGTTTTGATGAGAAAGTTGGTGAAAAATATTGGATTGCTGGACAATGAGAGGCTTTTCAAGTCTCTGGATTTCATTAATAACAACTCCCCTTTGTTGACAGAAGTATTTAGTATTCTGTATCTTATTGTTACATTACTAAAAAGTGTCATTTAAAGTTCTTTCCTGTTAAACATCTCTGAGGATTAGGGAGGACCAAACGAATTTCTTAACCACTTAAGTTTTCTTTTTGAATTCTGTTTTGTTTTGGAATTTAGATTCAGAAAGAAAGCAGATAAGACCTTGAGTTCTTTGATAAAGGCACTGCTATCGTAAATTATTTCTACATCCTTTCACCTTCTTAAAAATTTTTGTGTTAGAGGTGCCTGGGTGGCTCAGTGGGTTAAAGACTCTGCCTTCAGCTCAGGTCATGGTCTCAGGGTCCTGGGATGGAGCCCTGCATTGGGCTCTCTGCTCAGCGGGGAACCTGCTTCCCTTCCTCTCTCTCTGCCTGCCTCTCTGCCCACTTGTGATCTCTCTCTGTCAAATAAATAAATAAAATCTTAAAAATATTTTTTTGTGTTAATATTGAAAATCGAGACACTGTAGTGTTACAGAGGCATTGCACGTTTACTCAGTTATGCCAGCTGGTGGATAGGAGGTGAGGGACGTAGTTCTGATACACTCAGTTTGAAGGATAGGTTTCCTTTGTGCACAAGAAGTTAACCTGGTACCAAATGAAGCAAGACCTGTTCATTTTCTTTTTTTCTTTATAAGGAGTTCTGGTGCGCTGACACTTAAATATGGATTAATAGAGTAGAATGTGGTCTTTGGCTAGGGGTGGGGAACATACACACCAAAAACTGGTAAAGGACTTTGGTCCATATGTTTATTTTAAGTATTTATGGAAGAATGAAAGAATGAGAAGCCAAAGCTGGTCGGATTATAACTAATGTAGTATTCAGAATGTTACATCAAATTAAACTATGATAGAAGAAGCTCTTTTATCTTTCCTCCATTTTATTTGTTCTTTTCTTACCTCTATACTCCAAATCAGGAAAAGAAAAATTACCATGATGTGTGTAACTTGATAGTGGATCTAATCAAATGGCTCCAAAGGATCAAAATAAAAATATATCCAAATTGAGAGGAGAGGATGTAGCAATGCTCAGAATTTCAGTGGAGAGGAAAGTGCTAAGCAGACAGTCAAAACACACAGGAGGTTTTCCTGTATGTATATGTATTTATATGAAATTTTTATTTCTCTGGGCCTAAACATATAGGGCTTTGAAATTAGGACATACTAATTATAAACACATTCCCTAATTAATTGGTATTCTCCAATATTTTTCTTGATCAAATTAAGTTGATTATACATATACACATGTATAGATATATATGGATATATGCAAACACATATGTATTATAGCCAGTTTTTCTTATATTTAGTATTAAAATTTATTTTTAGAGTTAATTTAACTAGCATATTCCTGTTTCTTAATGGAAATAACTTTTTTAAAATAATAAAAACAGTATTATCTTTAGTTCTAAACATCTCAGAATATGGAAGAAAATTTATTCCTTTCAGTCTACTCCTTTGAATCCAATTCCTTATAAGAATACCTGTCATTCACAGATGATATGCTGTCTTTTTAGGACCATGTTTCTCCTGAAAAAATAAACAGTAACCTTTCTACTAAAAAGTACCTTTCTGTGTTTCTAAAACATTTTTAAAAATTCCAAAGGTATCAAGTATCCATAGAAGATTGAAAATGGAGTCTTTGAATTTCCCATTGGGAAGTACATTTCTTCGGAAAAATATTTTCCTTAATATTTTTTTTTCTGAAAATCTACTCTTTTCTTTCTCTAAGGGTTAAGTGTATCAGTTTATGTAAAATGAGACTTGAACCATTACCAAGTATCAAACGAAACTTTCCCCTTTAGACTTGAAAAGTTTCATTTACACTAAGGAAATAAGTCTCCTTCTCTCTCTCTGTCTCTCCCTTTTTGGTGGTTGGGGTGGTGAGGTGTTTCCTGATTTGGATCAGTATGGTAAATTTAGGAATTGTAAGTACATTATATGTATTTGTTTACCTGTGTGCATCCATACATGCACACACACACACTTGAAGTTTACCAAGATAGTTTATAATACCACATGCTTTGGTATAAGCTGAGTGAACTTAAGGAGGAAGGGCATTACCTTTGTGATTATGGTCAGGCAGCACTGCTGAGATAACATGACTTCTAGAATACAGAACCTGTACACTAGGAATATCATGGACATAATTATACCTCAAAGTGTTTTGAGAGGAGTGGTCATCATCAAGGGATTCACATAAATTCTCCTAATACAGAGAGGCCACAAGTGAAATTGAAGCAAATTTTAAACTCTACTGTGGGGTCATTACTAATGTAAGGTAAAGATGGTTTTCTAGGAAACCTAAAGTTTTAGAATATCTGACTTTTGAGAAATAAGCTCAGTAATTTACATATGCCTTAATATAGAGTAACTCATTTTTTTTCAGAGGTGTTGAGAAACCATCCTGATAGCTACCCACATTTGGCATCAGTAAAATCTTTAAAGATAAATAGTATATGAATTCTGTGTTGTGTTTTTTTTATTATAAAGGTTAATTTTCAAATTTGTATTTGTTTTATACCTTTCAACCATTTGTAGTCAATTCAAATGTCTGAGTCCATTTCTACTTTTCCTTACTGGTTTGTTGCTAGGTAAGTGATAAAGCTGGTTGTCATTTTTTAACAGCCACATGAGGTCATGTCTGTTTCCATGCCAACAGATCCTCTTGGGAGAGTATTTTCAGTAAAAGCCCAGAGGTGGTGACTCCTTTGCAGCTCCAATGTTGCCAGCGCCTGGTTGAACTTTGTAAACAGTGCCTGCTAGTGGTTTACAAATACGCAACTGACTCAAGAGGATCAGTCTCAGGCATTGGTACTGATTGGGGTAATTCCAGGTACTTGTTTACATTTCTACACCCTGTGAGTTTTATATAAAGTAATGCCACAGTGCAGTTTGAAATTGAAAGTCTCTTTTTGTTTATATAGCTAGAGAAAAAGCTAAAGACCGAAAGTTCATACATGCTCTTATCTACAAAAGACTTTTAATTTGCACCATCTTTACTTTTAAAGGACCGAACAAGGGCAGCAACCACAAACCTGAAGGTGACAGAAATAACCTACTTGAAAATGAGATTTTTTGGCTTATATAATTTTGCTTTCAAATGCCAAGGAAAAACATCCAAAAATAGTCATAAACTTGACTGTTTTCACCAGTAGGGAGATTTCAAATTTATCCTTCAGCCTGATAAGTTGAGAAGATGCCTTTAGTTTAATCTTTACTCCCTTCATCATGACACACATCTATGGGAGGTGAATTTCATTAAGTTCCATTTAAAAATTGAATTTTAATAAATACTGTCATTAAAATAGGTAGTTTAACAAACCATGAGAAATAATATTGTTTTTAAGCTGCAAAAAATACACAGATTGAAAAAATAGTACATTTTACCATTTCTTTGTATAATCCATAGTGCCCATTAGAATTAAAGATGAACATGTGACTTTATTTTTAACAGGTATAAGTTACAGTACTACTCTGGATAGAAGAGAATGAACTATGACTTTGAAAAACTAAGTGATAGTCAAATGATGATAGCATTCAACTAACAGTTGAATAAGCGATGAGGAAAATGAAACACCATAGCCGGGATTGTCTTTTGAAACACCTAGAAATTGATCTGTTTATTAAAGAGATCATAGAAAACACTTAATAAAGCTAACTTTTTAAAAAGTGACCTGCAACAGCAGAATGGCTTGGAGTGTATTTCACGAAAAGTGTCGAAAGATATACTTTTAATCTTTGTTTGTCTTGGATTCTGACATTATACTTTGTCATACCTTTAACTTACTTTAACTCTCCCCCTGTAAATCATTCAGCAGTGATCACAACAATGAGAGAGGTAAAACTAGCCATTAATATTTGAAATATGTAAATATCAAAACAATATTCTACAGTTTAATGATTTGATTGAAACAAATTATTGAAATAAAACATTTTCATTAATATTTTTGTATGATTTAAAAGAATGGTGGTCATCATTAAGACATTACAACATATAAATGAAGAGGCTTCACTTTAAGGAGTGATGATCAGGAAAATCTTAAGTTCCGGTCTAGGATGGTTTCAAACTCTTTAATGTCACTCTTGCAATTATAGATTTTGTAACACATTTTCTATTGAGGGCTCTTGTAACTTTAGTAGGTGGACAAAATAGAATGAGTTCACTCTGGAGGGAGAAGTTATACCTTACAATTGTGTCAGGCATTTTTATTTTCTTCCCTTTCTGGTGGTCAGTAAAGATATTCCTATTCTGGAATCTTGAGTTCTGGACTTCTGTTAAATACTCAGTATAACCCCAATATGATGATTATAAGTATTCTGGGGGAAGAGGGGTTAGTAAAACACACCCTTTATTCCTGCCCAAGTTCAGAACAATTTGAGAGAGAGAGAAATATAGGAATCAGACAGACGATCATCAGAATGTAGCTTCATTACTGAGTAAAGCTGCACTGAGGGACTATGGTGTAGATTTGAGCCAAGTGAGTTCTCTAAAATTGAGTACTAGAATTAAATGTACTGATCCAGTGATGGGCAGATCTAGATCAACCCAAACCTTCCAATAATACTACCCTATAAAGTCTAGTTCTGTTAGCGTTGCTAGTGAGCAAGCAAGGATGCCTCCTTTTTTTTTTTTTTTAAAGATTTTATTTATTTATTTGTCAGAGAGAGAGAGAGAGAGAGAGAGCGCGAGCACAGGCAGACACAGTGGCAGAGGGAGAAGCAGGCTCCCTGTGGAGTAAGGAGCCCGATGCGGGACTCGATCCCAGGACGCTGGGATCATGACCTGAGCCGAAGGCAGCCGCTTAACCAACTGAGACACCCAGGCATCCCAGGATGCCTCCTTTTTGTAGACAGGCTGATCCAACAAGAGAAAGAGACTGAGCCAGGCACACCTGCTTCCTTCTTTTAAACCTGAAAATCAGGTAACTCACTTCTGGTAAAAGGCCAGAAATTTGGTGGAAATTCTTCTACTTGAAACACAAGGAGGAGAGAGAAATAAACACGTCCTCCTCATACCTAGCTATTAAAACCCAAATTGATGTCACATTAATTTAAAAACATTTGAAAACTGGCCATATTTTCTTCCCTAATCAATTAGGAACCTAGAGCTTTTTACTTCACATGTAGAAGTCACTTAATTAGATATTTATTAATAGATAAATTTCTTTTATGAAGTATACCTAATAAAGTATAAATTAATGTTTATAAATTAATATATATGCCTAATATAAATAATATATGAAGTATACCTAAACACTTTATGAGGAGATATATATTTAGGTAATTTATCTGTAAAATTTAAAGAGAAGAAAATAGAGATAACATCAGTCAGTCAGGTTTATGGACCATATTTATCTTGATGAAAGATCTGCATGTTCTTTTGAAAGAGACTTTAAAGTGTGTATGTCACCCATTCCATGGAAAAAAGTGGCCTTGAATCTTTAAATCTTATAAAAATAACAACTTAATAAGCATACCAAGTGGAAAGCCATTTCTCAGAGGTAGACTCCTAACTAAGCAAATAGAACTGATATATAAGCTCAGATATCTATCTATCTATCTCCAGGAAACTAAAGTTCTTGGGACCAGCTCACTATTTTACTGTAACTACACTTACTTGGGAAGGTTTGGGATCTCCAAATACTTTCTGTCATCAACATCTCTGTGTTTCTATATTTCATGAACTTCCGTGTAAGCGCATTTCATAAGGGGTGTCATGGTTAAAAATATTTTTAAAAACCACTGAGTTCAGACTTGTGCTTTTGGTAACAGAGCACTAGGTTTTTGGACAAATCCTCCCTTTAATGACAACTAGAAAAGCTATACAAAGTACGAAAACCTTGCTTGAAGACATTGGGGAGTTAACCAGGTACTTAGTGAGTGCTTGTTAGTACTGAGTAACACTTTTGATAGACTCATGGGCCTAATGGAAAAAGTAGGAGTTCAAGGCCTGCCAAAGGTGGGAATGTTGGTGAACAGCCTAGATTCCTAGGAGTCACAGTGTTCCCAATGTTTTGCAAGGCAAAAGTTAACAGAATTACAAGGAAAAATAGACAAATCTACAACCATAGATGGAGATTTTGAGATTGATTGATCTATCTATCTATAGATATGTTTTTTCTATGTTTGTATGTATATGTATATTTCAACATATATATGTATTTTTTAAAAATCAAAGATATAGACCATGTTAACAATGTAACTAACAGACCTATCATATATAGAAGTCAATCCAATAATCTCAGAATATGAAACACCAAGTACACCAGGAACTTTTACCAAAGTCAATCATAAAGTACAATAATAAAGCATATTTCAACAAGTTTCAGAAGACTTAAATCATACAGAGGTTTTTTGTTGTTTTTTTTTTTTTTTTCCTGACCCCATGCCATTAAGCTAGAAAACAAAGGCAAAAGTTAAAATTGAAATTTCCATACTTTGGAAGGATTAAAAAAAATACTTTTAATTACCTCATGAATCAAAGAAATCATAATGAACATACAAAAGTATTTTGAACTGGATGATAACACACAAAAAATTATAATATGTAGACAAATAATTGTTATAGGCATATTTATAGGCTTACATGAACACATTCAGCAAGAGGAAAGGCAAAAATTAAATGGCATCAGCAATGATTTTGAAAAGTGACAAAATGACATTAAAATAAACCCAAAGGGGCGCCTGGGTGGCTCAGTTGGTTGGACGACTGCCTTCAGCTCAGGTCATGATCCTGGAGTCCTGGGATCGAGTCCCACATCGGGCTCCCTGTTCAGCAGGGAATCTGCTTCTCCCACTGACCTCTCTCCTCTCATGCTCTCTCTCTCTCTCAAATAAATAAAATAAAATCTTTTAAATAAAATAAAATAAAATAAACCCAAAGAATGTAGAGAAAGGGAATAAAAATGACAGCAGAAATTAATAATATAATGAAACAAACAGCATAAAGAAGATCAACATGGCCAAAATATGTTTTTGGAAAGACTAATATGAAAGGAAAGAGTTAACATCAAGAACAAAGATCGCGACATCACTACGGATCCTATAAGCATTGAAAATTTTATAAGAAAATATGAACAATTTCATGCTGATTTGGTAATTTAGATTAACAAATTCCTGGAAAAACACATATTACCAAAAATGACAAAATTTCTTTTTTTTTAAATGACAAAATTTCTTGTTAGAAAGTCCTATATAAAAAAATAGTAAATAGTCTTAACTATTGAAGAAATTGAATCAGTAATTAAAATCCCTTTTGCAAAGATAATTCCAGATTCACAGGTCTTCACTATCCAATTCTATTAAACCCATCCAGAGAACAGAAAAGGAGGGGACATTCTGCGCCTTGTTTAATGAAACTCCCATACCGTTGATTCTAAAACCTAACCAAAACATTATGTCAAAGGATAGTGAAAGTTCAGTGTTACTCCTGAGCATAGATGCAAAAGTCTTAAATAAAATGCCAGCAAAATGAACTCAGGAACTTTAAATTGGATAATGTACCCATGACCAACTTCTGTTTATTGCATCAATTTAAGGGTGAAATAACATTAAAAAGTGATCAATGTGATTTCAATAGAATAAAAGATCATTTCAAAAGATACAGCTAAATCATTTGATAGAATTCAGTATATATTATTTTTTAAAAATGTGTAGCAAGCTAGAAACAAAAGGGAAATTCCTTAATCTAATGAAGAATAACTACAAAACTTATAAAAAACATACCTAAGGATGAAATGTTGAGGGCTTTCCTTCTCAGATGAGGAATAAGACAAGATTGCCTGTTATTATAACGTCTATTTAACATTGTAGTAGAGGTCCTAGTTGGTTCAATAAGTCAAGCAAAAAAAATAAAAAGCACTAAACTGAAACTCTTTACCAATGGATATGATTCTGTTTGTAGAAATCAAAATAAATCTACAGATAAATTATTAAGCAAATTTAACAAGTTTAATGAAATCAAAGTCAAGATAAGAAAATCAATTGTATTTTTCCAATATCAGCAACAAATAGCAAGAATATGAAATTTTAGGTATGATATTTTTAGTTGTATCAAATAATAATTAATACTTAGTAAAAAATGTAACAAAAATGTTTAAATAAAAGACTTTTATTTAACAAAATATAAAAAATGGGAAGATATACCTTATTCATCATAGGATCAATATAATCAAATGTCAGCTCATAAATAGTTCTGAACATTTCTAAATTCAATGTAGTCATAATATAAATCTCAACAAATTTTTTTGAGGAGGCAGTCTTTGACCAAAGCTTGTTTTAACATTCATACAGAAAAACAAAGGGCCTAGAATAGATGACACTCTTGAAATAGAAAAATATAATGGTAAGATTTATTAACTATAGTGTACTAAGACTTATAATAAATTAAAGTAATTTAAGACAGTGTAATATTGTCAAAAGTATAGACAGACCATGAAACCATTCAGAAAAGTCAAAAGTAGATCCAGGCATATATAGAGACTTAATTTATGAGAAAAAGAGGTATATATGATTTATGACAAATGGGAAAAAGAAATTTATTTTAAAAAATGGTGATGAGACAGTTGGGTTTCTAAATAATAATTAAAAAAAAGGAAACTTGATTTTACCAAAACCATATGCAAAAAAAAAAATTGTTTACACAAATGTGAAAGGCAAAACTAAAGATTACAGAAGATAATGCAGGGCAATATTTTCATGACTTTGAGGTAAGCAAATATTATAAAAAATAGGGCCAAAAAGTACAGATCATAAATGAGAAGATGAATTTTACTGTATTAAAATTAAGAATATATATTCATCAGAAGACCCCATTAAGAGGGTGAAAAAGCAAGCCAATGAATGGAAGAAGGCATGTGCAATCCATATAACCTATCTAAGATTCTTAGATCATATAAGAAGTCCTACTAACTTCTAGGGGGAAAAACCAAATAATCTATGAGAAAATGGGGATGATATTGGGAAGAAGGGAGGGGCTCTGTAATACTGTAATACTGGGCTCTGGGGTGTTAGGAATATTCAGTTATTTAACCTGGTAGCAGTTATACAAGTAATTACTTTATAACATTCATTAAGCTGGACATTTATGTTTTATGCACTTTCAAATGTATACTATACTTTTACAATTGAGTTAAATACATGATACCAATATGGCCCCAGGCTATGATAGCTTGAAACATGTATTTCAGAACAAGGATTGTCTTGCCTTGTGAGGCTGATGTTGGTAACACATAAGTTATATTTCACACTTGTGCATTATTTCATTGGCTCTATACTCTGTGAGCCAAGCATGGGAGAAACTACTGGACTCTTTCCACAGATGAGAAAACTAAAAACTGAGGCCTGAAGAGGTTAAATGACTTCTCCAAACCCACATTGCTAGCTATGCTGCGCAGAGGTAGAACTTGAAACTAGAGCTTCCCCCAACCCCTTGCCCAAATCAAAGTAAAAGTAATGGAACGATCCACACTCACTAGGATGGCTATTATCCCCCAAATGCAAAATAATAAGTGTTGGTAAGGATATTGAGAAGTTGGAATCCTTATGCCCTGCTTTCATTATCTCAGAATGTGGAATGAAGTGGCTGCTATGGAAAAGTTTGGTAGTGCCTCAAAAGGTTAAATATAGAATTGCCGTATGACCCAACAATTTCACTCCTGGATATATACCCAAAAGAACTGAAAACAAGGGCTCAAATAGATGCCTGTACAACAGTGTTTATAGCAACATTATTCACAATAATAGCCAAAAGGTGGAAACAACTCAGGTGTCCACCAACAGATGAATGGATAAACACAATGTGATATAGACATACAATGGAATAGTGTTCAGTCTATATAGAAGAATGAAATTCTGACACATGCTGCTACATGGATGAACCTTGAAAGCAGGCTAATTAAGTAAGCCAGACACAAAAGGATAAATATGGTATATGATTCCACTATATATGAGGTAGCTAGAGTAGACAAATTCATAGAGACAGAAAATAGAGTTTACCAGGGAATGGGGAGGGGGGAAATGGGGATTTGATGTTCAATGGGCAAGGAGTTTCTGTTTGGGATGAAAAAGTTCTGAACTAGGTTGTGGTGATGGTTACACAGCATTTTAAATGTACTTAATGCACTGGACTGTACACTTAAAGATGAAAAACTAGTAAGTTTCATGATTATATATGTGTGTGCGTGTGTGTGTGTGTATAAAATACCACAGTAGAAAAAAAATTTAAACACAGGATAAATATTATGATGAACTTTATTTACCTTTGTTCCCCAAACCAGGAAGCTGAGTTTATTTGGGGGGGGTATCAGGGGTCCTGATCTTACTGCAGGAAAATCTCAGAAGGTGGGTGTAGCTTAAATTTTCAAGGCTAATTCCCTACGGGTCTTGAAATGTTTATGTTCTAGAGATCCCCATGGTCAGCAGTAAGTCGGTACATGACAGACCAATTCTACATCAAATAGGAACTGGGCAAATGCATGTTTTATGTCTATGTGATGGATGTGTGAGGTTGTGTACACATAGCCTCAGTGATGAGGAGTGAGGGTGCATGTGTGAAGCAAACAGGGTAATCTGAGGTATTTCTCCTTGGTACTTACAAGTTAGCTATTTTTATACATCAGGAGTAAGATGGAATAAAGGTAAAGCTGTAAACTTTTCACATTTTTTGGTCCTTTAACACAAACTCTTTAGATATAGATAGTCTATAAATGTACTTCCCAGAGATATTCTTCTTGCTGAAAACAATCAAATTTTATTTTAATTTCATTGCAAAGAACATTTCCAAAAATAATCTTTGATGTTCAGCTAGTGTGGGATCTCCCAAGAGATATTAATGGAGCTATTAAGGCAAATAATCCATTCTGTTTCCCTGTAATGCTTTAAAATATCCCACAGCACTTGCTTTAGGGAAACAAAATGTTTCCTCCAATGTGATTTCATATGCTTTTTTTTTTTTTTAAGCTCATCCTGAACTCTTTTTCTTACGAAAGTTTCATTTTAGTTTTTTTCTGCTTCTTTTAAAAAGTTTAGGTTTGTGGATGTATAACCTTCTATTTTCTAGGTTATTTTATACTTTGTAGTTTGTATCCATTAGTTTTAAAACTGAGATTCATACAGAGAAACGACAATATAGTATAGTTGCTAGGAGCACTGATTCTGGAGTTGGTGCACAACACTGATTCTGGAGTTGGAGTCCAAGCTCTGCCATTTACTAGCTATGTAACTGTGGGCAAGACATTTGACCCCTGAATGCTTCAGTGTATTCATCTATAAAATGAAGCATACAATAATATCTACTGTATAGAATTGTTATGAGAAGTAAATGATTTAATATTTGTAAAGCAATTAGGATAGTGCTGAGCACATAGAAAGCACTAAATATTACATAATGTTAAATAAAATAGTATAGGTTAGCTGTAACCCTAGACTTTATACTTTTATTTTTCCTCTGTGGACTGGAGATCTTTAACTCAAAAGGATATGTCAATGTTATTGTAATGTCAGTAGTAACTCTTGCTTGGAAATTCTTCAAAAGGAAGTTGGTAGAAGTTGTTGTTTGCCCTGATAATTATCAATATAATCAGAATGCATTTTCAATAGAAGGTAGAATAACTTTCAACTAATAAAAAGTAGTGGGTTTTGTTCAAACACCTTATTTTCTTTTGCATCTTTGCCTTAGATAGGATGGGAGCCTTTTCATGTCAGAAGATATCAGATTAATCATCATGACTCCACTAGCTCTTGACATAATAATTAATCCATATAAATTACTCAAGTGATATTAAGAAAATAATTTATATAATCTGTGATGTGAGAAATCAGTTGTTTCATTATTCATCACCCATTGTGCAATTTTGATTTAATTTGGTTTGTTGTGTATTATTTTACTGCTCTATTAACTTAATGATTTGAGCAATTATTTATGGTTTGTGATACTAGGTAATAGATTTAGAAGATATTATTAGATAATTCATGATAAAATGATGTTTATGGATGTTATAGAGAATTCTTCCATTTTAATCTGAATGCTGTATGCAGCTTGATCATAGTGAATTCATATCCTTCTACAAAATTCATATAACCCAACTATAAATGTAACTTTCCATTGGCATGGAGGCATAGTAGTTATCAACATTATTTAATGTAGAATAGGTAGCTAATAGTACTCTTAGCCCTCAGTTTCATTGCGTATCTATGGAAGTATGATACTGTTGCTGGAAGATTCTAATGTAAAGTGCAAAAAATAAATGAGTTGATTGTCTACCATTGTTCATTTTTTCAAAAATTTCACATCTCCTTCTATTGCTACTTGCTACTCCTGGTTTTGGACATTCCTCATAGATGTCTTTGTCCTGACTTTATAGCATGTCCATCTTGTCATTTCCAGGGTTTATACTTTTAATAGTCATGTTTACTTGCATTTGCTCATGTGGATTTCCTTGTGGATTTTCATTTTTTTCTCTAGATATATAGATTGGAGTGGCCTAATGCTAATCAAAGTTTTTCCTGAGAGAAACAAATTATTCAGGTGCACATTCTTATTTATAGTTTCTTATTCTCAAGTCTCTAAAAACTAAAGAGAAAGGAAGAGTGACCTTTTTATTGGCAAATCTGACCTGAAGTAAATTGACATGAAGATATTTATTGTTTTCATCCTGTTTATTGTGAGCATTCATACATTTCACTACAGAAATATTAATGGGTTGATTTCAGGATGCTGCACCAAGGCCTCAATGGAGATATTATATTATATATAGTATATATACTGTTATCATTTTAAAATCTGGAAAATTCATGTATTCTGAAATACATTTGTCTGCAAGGATTTCATGTAACCTGTAATCATGATTATTTTTGGTGTTCTGTTATCATAAGAACAATGTGGTCTAGGAATATAAATTTTATAATTATAAATTTTAGTCTTTTTCTCTTAGATTACCTATAGTCATAATATGTTAATGAAATATTATCAAATTGTAATTAATGGTTCCAACATCCTTGAAACAAACAATTATTGGTAATGTGGCCAGCCAAATTCTCATATCACATGTTTTTAAGAAATATTTGACTGGTTTCATATATTATTTATAGAGATTAATGATAAATTTCAAATTAACATGAGCCATGGAAATAGTTTCCTAGCATGTGAGTATAATGGCTCTTTCGGGGTTGTCTTGAGATACTAAGATCATATGTTGCAACTATATTAAGCTTTTTAAGTGAGGCTTTTATGACCAACTTCCACCTTCCCACCTGAGCTTGGGAGAGAACATTTTTTTGATGTAGAATGCATTGTTGTTATAGTATTGTTTCTCACGTAGCATATATAAATTATTAACCGCAGAACACTTTAGTGAGAGATGTTAATATTAACTTGTTTGTAAAGTATAATTTTTTAACTGTCATTTGTAGGTATTTGTTACCAGGAAGTACACAATTCTTCATGAGAACACCAACCTACACCTTGAAATACAGTTCACCTGGAATGACTCGCTCCAATGTTTTGTTTACATCCCGATATGGCCATTTGTGAAACAAAAGGAAGATTGCCATGGATTATGCATAATAGCAATTCATTTTTTCCCTCCAATTTAAACATGCAAAGAAAGTGACCATTAAGTGCTGTTTTATGTATATATGACATATATGTGTGAAAATATATACATGTGCACTCAAATAACATATATTTATTATAATATATGAAAGAAGAATTAGCAGAAAACTGGATATAAGACTTAACCTTTCTGGAAATGTAATAAACCATGTTAAATTGTTTACACAAATATGTGAATGTCTAGAATTTGCTAGGTTTATAATTAATACCTTCCTACTAGAAATGTTATTTTTGCTGCAGAGTATATAAAACAGAATTGATCCCATTTCAGTGTTAAATTATTTTCTAGATAACACTTCTTTTGACTTGAAAAAGCATTAATAGTATAAAACCTTATTAATTCTCTTATATATAGTAGCCATTTAAAATGAAAAACAAAGCTAGAAGCCTGGTGTTGCTTGATGATAGAATTAAATGCAAAACGGGTTTATCATTATTATAGCACACTACAAAGTACTATAAAAATTTCAACCTGATTTTCCCAATTTTTTATTCCTCTATGTGGAAATTTAGCTACTTGTGATAATGTACATTTTCAGTAAGGCTTTAGTAAGGTCATGCAGTGATCTAAAATGGAAGACAATCCAGTGGGTTAAAATTAAACAAAATGTAAACAAACTTATTTTCTACTTTTCGTTGGGAGTCACATAAAGGAACAGAAAATGATGCTGATGACAGAATCTTTCCATCTGATTTTTGTATCTCATACCACTCACTTTTATTTGGAAAGTATATCTCCAATGGGTATGTATGGTCAGATACAATTTCTTCTGTTCTTCGGAAGTAGAAGAGTTGACATTTCAAACTCATTTTGGTGTTATAGAATAATGTGTCACATTTATTTTATAAGTCTCTTAATGATGAGATGAAACCAACTTACATTATAAAGTCTGATATAGAGCTTCACATTTCAGCATAGAAAATAATCTAATTGTTGCAAATAGAAGATTCTGGTTACTAGATATTATTAGTCATGGATGTACCCTTGAGAATTTTCTAAAATCAAAATAGAGGATGGACTTTTCTATCTGAAGTTATTATGCATACATTTCATAGCAATTTACTTCCTTTTCTTGCTTATAATTTCAAAAACAATGAGTGAGGGAGTGAGGTGAGGTTTCAGTTTTCCATAAAAATATAAATAGCACTATCACTCACATGGAAATCCTTAGAAATTACAATATGCATCTTTTAGAAGTTTGTTTAAACTTCTCCCAACAGTCTTACTTTCTCACAGATACTAATTATTGACAAAATTTAGGAGTGTTTTACCTTTTATTATCCTAGAAACTACTTCCAGTGAATCAAAAAATGGCCCCCAAATAGGAAAACTGAGAGAAGCAAACTGTCCTAGTTTAATTTGCAAAATGGATAATTGGCAACCTAAAGTTGTAAGTTAGATCTATTTCGGTTTTAAAGCCATATTCTGAGGCTATGATAGGCTAAAATAGGTTTTCCCTTAAATTATCACTACTTGATTCTTGATGATTACCTAACATCCATATTCCAGTAGATACTTTTCCTTGCTAAATGCATCCCAAAGAAGAATTTGTTATTGTCTTTGAGGAAAAAGAGGATAAGGATGTCAGAATAAAGGAAATTACAGTATAACTTGGAGTGTTTGTGACTCCATTTTGTGAATTCTTAAATATATTACAGATTTCTTAGAATAAATAATGTAAAAATTGGGATATTACAAAATCACTGTAAGAGTGATAAGCAAGTAGGTCTTTTCATGAAGTATTTTTAATAATTTTTCTTTTAAATTCATGATATGTCCATGAATGAAACATAGTTTTCAAGTGTCTGGTATGTGGTATCTATCACTCACTCGCATTAACTTAAATCAAAATGGTTATTTAGTGTGCTAGAGTGGGTGCTTTGGGACTTCTGTCTTTAATGATAAAAGAGCGAAGTTTTTATTTAAAACAAGAAGAATGCTCAACATGGGGATGAACCCTCTCCCCTTAGAAAACACACACACACACGCACGCACACTGTTTAAGAACCTTTGAAAAAAAAGTTAAAATGTGTGAAACTACCCAACTAATTAATGAACAAATTTCATTTCTCCAGCTACTTAGATCTGGGTTTTTTTGAGCACTAGAATTTTCTTGCTCACATTTGCATATTTATACTGATCTGGTTTGATGTGATAACATTGTGAATAAAAGCCATGTGCTCATTATTTATATATACTACCTGGTTTGCTGTGGATTATGGTTGCCATAGTGCTTATTCCCTAATGAGAAACTAAGAAGAGAAGATTCAGTAGTAAACCATGAAAATCTCTAGAGGCCATATAAATGTTTTAGAGGTATAAAATATTCCTCAGTTTTTATTATACATTTTTAATTCATAAGGTGAAAACATATCAGTATAAGTGATAGTATGGGTCTGATTTTCTCTCTCTTCCAGGAGAGAAAGTAACCTTATTTGAAAAACTTCAGAAGTTATTCAATATTACCAGGAGTTTTTAATAGGGAATTTGGTTTACTTAAAATGAAAGTTATAATCATTCTGTCAATAAAAAAAAAAGTCCCTACTCATTCTGTAAATCTAAGATGAGAATGCTTCCCAGAACTATATATGATTGCAATGATTTCCAAAATTATATAAAAAGCAACCTTTGTTTTAAACCTCATCTATGAACATGGTATGAGATGGCAGATTTGTTTTCACTTTAATTATCCAGCCTTGTAATTAGTTACCATTTGCTTTATGTAATCTGTTGAGGGAACTATTTTATTCATATCATGTTTATTTTTACTAGCAACACATTTTATTTTACTAGCATTTTATTTACCTTGCTTGTATAAAAACGAAGTTATAACAGGATCAAATATGGAAATAACCTCTGCCAGATGCAAAGATTTATACAGATTTTTTTTCATATGTCTAAATTAGGTTTAAATACACAAAAATCGCCTACTAATTCCTCCTCCCCAAAACTAAAATGAACCAAACTCAGACAAACAAACAAAAAACCCAACTTTCTTTTCACGTAGTATTTACAAACAACTAGATGATGGAGGCTTCTAGACATCAAGGACTTCATTCTAATTTTCTTTTTAATTTGGAAAGCATATGATTATAGAATTTTGTTATCTAACTTGAAATTTCACATTTTAGTATAAATTAATCCAAATGCTTTCATCTTTATCATATCAAAGCCATTCTATGTAAAAATTCTTTTTAAATCTAAACATAGACATAATTGACCTTTCAAATATACCAAAAAAGTTGATAGTTGCATAAACTCTATTATTTCTAGGTTTGTGCAAAGCACTGATTCATTCTTAAATGTGTTTTCTTTAAAAAATAATAGCAAATACCTCGAGAAGAGTGACAGAAAATACCTTCCTTTTCTGTTCTGTAATGCTAGTTTACATTTCGAGTCTTAGTTTACTGGCTCTAAGGGTTAAGCAATAAAAAGTGTAACTTCAGTTAGTTGTGTTGCTGTGATCTAATGATTTTTGAAAATTGGCTTTTCTCTTTAAATTGAGAAACTTATGTTTTCAGGTTCTGAATTAGTTATCTAAATATTTTGGGTTAATATTATTTACAAATAAATTAAAAAATTAGAAATATATTCATTATCAAAATTGTATTCTTTATGCTGCTTTTTCTTTCTTCCTTTTTTCCTTCCTTCACCACCACCTCTTCTTCCTCCTATAACCTTTGGAGTTTTTACCTTTGATGGACAAAGTCCAGAAAGGATAAATCCTGCCTTTTAAATATTGGTTTTCCTTGCATTTTATGGTGGTGTATTTTTACTTCAGCAAAAATTAGACTTAGGTAAAATGTGTTATTAGATCAAGTTCTGTTTGTCTGCTGAGACTTTTAAGAATCAAGTTTCTATACCTAAAAAACATTGTCTAGACCCTTTGAACCAAGATACATGGTTACAAATAACAGTCTTGCAAACCAAAAGTAGTATATTAAAACTTATGGCACTCCTTGAGATTGCCGCCCTTTTTGATGATTTTTCGCCTTGTCGTAAGTGGGTATATGGAATATTGAAGAAAAGCTATTCAGGTAACATATTTTGTATTAACTGGGCTGTATTATCTAAGAAGGGCTACATAAAGCTTTTATTTTATCCCCACCACTAACTTGAAAACTATTGGTAAAGTCATTGCTCAATAGATTAATATTTTTTCAATTAGTAAGAAAACTTACCTTGCAAAAGTAATCAGATAATGCTGATATTTTTCTTTCAAAGGTTAACAATGGTAGTTCTTGGTCCTGACTTGGTTCGTAGAGTTACTACTGTACATGCTACAATATCAACTATTAATAGATTTGTTGAAGATTCTGGGTTTCAAATTAGCTTGAAAGCAATACTTTTGCTACCATGAATCATGACTCAAATTATCCCCATGTGTTTACTACCTGTATATGAATGCAAATGTTGTTACAGAAAATATGCTTGAAATGTCAACACTATGTGCAATTAATATTGCATTGTCATGCTTCAGCATGTGATATCTGTATGGTGAAGTTATTTCAATTACTATAATAAAAATTGTTTAACATAAGAAAGCAACAGCATGTCATCAAATGGTTATTTCTGTCTTACACACACACAACACACACACACACACACACACACACACACACACACACACACACACACACACTTTTTAGTAGAAGAGCCTGGCTTTAATTAAGCTTTCAGGTGATGAAATATGTTTTCGCAGTTATTTTCTTGGGCTGTACAGACAGCAGTAGCACTATGGGGATAACTCTTACTGCTATTAAAGTCAGGTCAAGTAAACAAAATTGGTGTCAATTTTTCTCCTAGTTAGCTGAAAGGCAGACCCTTTTAGAATTTAGAAATGACACTTTTATATCTCTCTAGTATTATTGATTATAACAATAATATTATTAATCTGAATAGAATTATGTCAGCATCTTAGTTATGACATATTTTTCCTAGGAATTTATAGCTTTATCATCATTAAAACATCATACTAAGCCTCAATAAGCATACCCTCATCTCATTGGTATTCATACTATTGTTCTTTAAGATGTTTATATAGAAAGAAGTGAGAATATTCTTCCTTTAAAGAAATGAAATACTGGGGCGCCTGGGTGGCTCAGTGGGTTAAAGCCTCTGCCTTCGGCTCAGGTCATGATCCCAGGGTCCTGGGATTGAGCCCCACATCGGGCTCCCTGCTTGGTGGGGAGCCTGCTCTCCCCTCTCTCTCTGCCTGCCTCTCTGCCTGCTTGTGATCTCTGTCTGTCAAATAAATAAAATAAAAAGATTAAAAGAAAAAAAAAGGAAATACTTTGGTTAAAAATCTTGTTATGCAGTAATAACATTAATGCCATGTATGACTTAGATTTTGAATTGATAACCACATGGTATAATATTGACTTTTAAAAATATAATTTTTAAATTTGTCATTATTTTTATAAGGTTAAAATATTCTATGAATGCTTTAATTTTTTGACTTTTTTTTTCAGTGACAGATAAGGATGAGACCAGTGTGGATAGTATCTCCCTATTTTGTAGGATTTATAAGATTTATATAGATATATATACATATGTATATATTCCATTCAATTAAATGACTGGAAATCTTTTTATATTATAAAATAAATAATCCTGAAATAATTTCAACTGTACAAAACATCATATAGTGCCTTAAATCGAAATTAACACCTGCTCGTTTGCAGAGAGGAAGATAGTAGATATTTAAGTTAATTTGGAGAAAGTTATCACTTAATGATTATTCATGTATGTATAGAACATGGTGACAACAATGTCTAGCCCCATGATCAGGTAGATTTGTAAAACATCAGGTGTAAAAACTGTGATGTGTTTCTCTACTTTTAGGACCTCTCGGAATCTTTAGTATCTTAAGATCCAGAGGGAGTTTTCAGCAAGAGACTAGAACGTACATCAGTTTCTAAACTAATTTCACTGTGGTACCTTTAATTGAAATGCATCTCTGAGCACTAGTCTTCCATTGACCAAACTTTGGAAAACAACAAACTAAACCAATTCATTTATTGATAAAGTAATCAAGGTATTTAATCATTTATCAAATATACACTGGAGGTATAATTGTGAATACTGACAAATAAATAGTGCAGGAATTTACTTACACTTGTCAGTTGAGAATTTGGCCATTTCCAGGGGAATATTTGAACCAGGGTTTCAAGAGGGCTGGTTTGACCCAGGAATAATAGTCCTAGTTAAATTGCCTTAATGGTAAAAATGAGCTCTATTAGACATTTGCAACATGATGGTGATATGCAGAGTGGTGTAAAATGTTTTAGATTGTGGTCAGAATGAGGTCCAAGCTCTTAGGAAAAGATATTAATGATTTATTGGGTCTAATATGATAAAAGTTTGTCTTTAATAAGAATCTATTGTCACCCATCAGCAGATAAAAGCTGTGTATAACACATAGTGTATCTAGAAGCACTTAGCATTTGAAAGTATGTTTTTATTTTTTTAAAAGATTTTATTTATTTATTTGACAGAGAGAGAGATCACAAGTAGGCAGAGAGGCAGGGAGACAGAGAGGGAAGCAGGCTCCCCGCTAAGCAGAGAGGTTGATGCTGGGCTGGATCCCAGGACACTGAGATCATGACCTGAGCTGAAGGCAGAAGCTCAACCCACTGAGCCACCCAGGCGCCCCCAAAGTATTTTCTTATAGAAACAAAAAGTCCTGTTGGTTTACAAAAAATTTCCTTCAATTCTAGAATTTATTAAAAGTTTGTTGTATTATTTATGAGAGAAAATTTATTGAGACAATTTTCCCCCTATGTCTAGGTTTTCCTTAAGCAATATGTTAGACACTTTGGAAGCTTTAAGAAGTTTCATCTCACTCAGTCCTGTTTTGTCCCATGTGAAATATTGCCCAATTAATCTCCCTTTTAAAAATGTAGTTCAGTGTATCTACAGTTATATACTGAATGGTACTATAATGGCCTAAACTGAACTATTGTATATAGTTATCAAAAACATTGAAATTTTGACTTAGAAAGTAGTGTCTTGGTTATTGTGCAGAAATGACACCATTTTTATATCTTTATAATAAGCCAGCCTTCAACATTTGATACAGTAATAAAAACACAGAGTAAGAAAAAGCAAATTTGGGGGGAGGGTATGTGCTATGGTGAGTGCTGTGAACTGATGAATCACAGACCTATACCCCTGAAACAAATAATACATTATATGTTAATAAAAAAGAAAAAAAGCAAATTCCAAATCTTGTCCTAAGAACAGGTACAAGCAGACATAAACACTTTAAGTACTAAATTGACACTGTTGTGACAAAAACCTGCAAGAATAATTCAAAACTATATAAATTTAGCAAAGCTCTGTTTCATTATAGATAGGTTGTTGCTAGTATTAGAATAAATAACTTTAAAAAGATCAAGGAACATAATAAAATTCATTTTTAAGTTTGCGGTATTCTGTTAGCAGTAAAAATGTATCTGCATGTTTGTAATATATCTGACTTAGGGAAAAATGTATGACATAGTGTATATGAAAAATCTAGAGTATGTAAACCTTAATACAATCTATGAAAATACCATTCAGCATATTACTTCATTTTCATTAAAATGATGAAAATGTGAATTCAGAAAATCACTTAGTCCTTAGGCTAAAAATAGGTAGATCATCAAAACCTAATATCTTTTTCACTCAAATTGGTATTTATTCAGTAAATGTTCTATATCATAATGTGAAAAGTACAAAGAAAAACTCAAATTTAGGGAAGAAACTGAAGGGATTTTTAAAATAAGCAACTTCAGCTAATTCCATTATCTTTTTGATTCTTCCCAAACTGAAGCAATATACTTGTCATAAAACATTTAGTACAAATAAGGACTAAGTAGATTCCTCAGAAATTAGCTTAATTTTGTATTTTAGCCTCAGGTTTCTCAGCCAAAGATTACTTATAATTTGCTTTTGAATTCATTTCTCCTGACCATTTCTAAGTTTCTCCATTTCATCTCATTCAGTTCCACTTTTCCCATGTGAAGCATTGCCATATTGCTCTCATTTAAGAATAATAATCACTGCCCATTTTGGTTGTTTTAACTAAAACATTGAGTTCTTGTTGTAAGTGTACGGAAAGAGTAAAGGCAGATCCCACTTCTGCATTATTGTTTTTACTTTTGGAGATATATATATCTATATATAGATATACATATCTATATATAGATATAATCTGTCTCTATCATCTCTATCTCTATCTCTATCTCTATCTCTATATCTATATATTTTTACCAATTTGGCTCACAGTCCTAGTGCCCTATTTCTCTGGGTAGCAGGTGAGTGGTTAAACTTCTCTAAATTCTGTGGTTGCTCAGAATCTCCTGAGACCATATGCCCTGGAAAACCATGAGCAGCCCACTTCTAGACCTGAAATATTCTAATATTGATCTTGCTTCTCCCTGTACATGCTAGAAATTTCCACAGCAGTTTTCAGATCTGACCTAGATAAGTAATTATTAAATGGGAGTACAGATTTCTAAAAGACTCCATAGCATCATAACACCTTGCCTAGTAATTCCAAGGCTTTGGGGAAATGAAATGAAGTTCCCCACAAAGACTGGAGTCTCTACCATTTTTCTTAGTTTATTATTTTTAATCTGCTTTATTATTTACTTCTATGTCATAGAAAATACAGTAGATAGGAAGCAGGTGATATGAGTTCCAACCCTGGTTTTGCTGTGAACTACCTGGGCGGAAGAGTCTTCATTTCCTAAAAATAATAGCAACTCTGTCTGCAGGAGAGTTTTGTTGTGAGGAAAGTAGGAAGCACTAGTTTCTTTCACAAAGTATTGTAATTTCCTCACTGTATATAAAAAATGTCTCACCGATGATCCAAAGACTCTGCTTTGTGATTCTCAGCCTGGTGGGGTATCACTAGGCTTCAGGTTCTGCAAGAATGGGACAAAGGAAACTTGTTACCAGATGGTAATCATCTTCATTCTTTGGACCCAGTAAATTCACTCTCAAAATCACAAAATAAGTTATTTACAGAGCCAAGAATTTTAGACAAAACAAAACCAAAACTCCTAGATTTTGTTATTCCCAGTAAAGTAAGATGCAAATGAAAAGAGTGACCTCTGATGCCAGATGACCTGGATCTCATTGACTCTTGGCCCCAGTTTCTTCATGGTAGAGTAGGGGTTTCTCCATAGTGTTTTAGGGAATTAATTGGGATATCCCATGTAGGGTTGTGAGCCCGGCACAGGCCTCCCAATAGATATTTGTTGTTGTTATTTTTATTTCCACATGACTTTCTCTACTGTCTCCAGAGAAACACAATTTTGTTGATGTATTTTAAGATTAAGGGCTCCTAAAGCCAGTCTGGTATTCTGGATCATGCTCCAAGTTCTTCCATCACACATTTTCTTTTCTTAAAGTCTTCTCCTCTTCCTCCTCCTCCTCCTCCTCCTCCTCCTCCTCCTCCTCCTCCTCCTCCTTCTTTCTCCTCCTCCTTTTTCTTCTTCTTCTTCTTCTTCTTCTTCTTCTTCTTCTTCTTCTTCTTCTTCTTCTTCTTCTTCTTCTCCTCCTCCTCCTCCTTCTTCAAAGATTTTATTTATTTGACAGAGATCCAAGTAGGCAGAGAGACAGGCAGAGAGAGAGAGGAAGGGAAGCAGGCTCCCCACTGAGCAGAGAGCCCGATGCGGGGCTTGATCCCAGGACCCTGAGATCATGACCTGAGCCGAAGACAGAGGCTTAACCCACTGAGCCACCCAGGCGCCCCCCCCCTTTTTTTTTTTTTAAAGATTTTATTTGTTTGACAGAGAGGGAGAGAGAACAAGTGGGCAGAGAGGCAGGCAGAGGGAGAAGAGGAAGCAGGCTCCCTGCTGAGCAGAGAGCCCTATTCAGGGCTCGATTCCAGGGCCCTGAGACCATCACCTGAGCCCAAGGCAGAGGTTTAACCCACTGAGCCACCCAGGCACCCCCCATCACACATTTTCGAACCTTGCTCTCCACCTTGTTCTTCCTCTTATAGCTTGTCAGTTTTGGACAAGGGGACAATGTAGTAGCTCAATTCCTAAAAGTTCCCCTAACCATTGGAGGAAACAGTGAATTGAAGGGTGAATTGAACAATCTTTAAAGAATAGTCATAGTTGTTCTTAGGAAAGGTAGGTATAAACATTATAGAATTACCACACACATGCCTCTTCTGAAACAAGAAGGTGTCGAGAAAAGTCGTAATAAGTGAGAGAGATTTATTGACTACTCCTGGTTTTGTTCAACAGGGCGTGATGAGTGTTAACACCACAAACAGCAATAGGTCTCCTACTGGCCAAACACCACTGAACTGAGCTCTGGATATGAAGAGCTCACATTCTGGGTGGGGAGGTACATCAGATAATAGGAGGGGTCTGTGGGAGGATAGCGGAAATTATGAGTATGCTGTATGGGAGACCTGGGGCCACTGTCAGAAGGGTGCGTTTGAGCTGGGTCTTAGTACGTGAGCAGAATTTCAACATACGGGGTTAAAAAGAGGGGGGGTGCCAAACACAGGGAACGTCCGAGGTGAGAGGGCCTGAATCACTCAGGGAACAGAGAGACTCAGCATGCCTGAATGTGGGTTAGGGTGTTCATGGAAGGAGAGAGGTAGATTGGGGCCAAATCACAAAATCCTTAGATACCACTCTAACTGTTTGGATTTTACCCTTTACACGGTGGAATCAATGATCATTTTTTTTAATATCAAGTAATGAGGAGTTGGGGTCTGCATGTCATGGGGTTGCCTTGTGGAGAGGGATAAAGATGGGCCTTGGGGGCAGGGAAGTAGGGCACTGTGACTGGAGTGCAGGCGGGTTAGGACGAGGGCCTGAACTTTGGTGGGATGGCCATAACCCAGGCTTAAGAAACATTTCTGAGGAATAACTCTTACGACTTTTTGGTGTATTTTGTATGAGGAATGAAGAAGAGCAACTGAGGAATTGTCTAAACATGTTTTCGTTGTTGTGAAAAAAATTTACTTAGTGTAAAAAATGATTGTGTGTTTAATATGCAGGCTGAAGTTGTTCCTTTCAACCTGCTTGCCTTGGCTATGGCATGTAATTTCCTTTTGACAAACATGTATTGAGTATCAGCTCTGTGTCAGGGGCTATGCTAAATACCAGAGAAACAAATTATTATTAGTAAGATAAAATCCTCACTTTCCATGAGCTCAAATTCTAGTACAGAAAAATTCATCTAAACCATTACAATGAAATGTAATAAGGATAAATAACAGAGTTATATGTAAGGAATTGTATAAAACATTCCACTGCTGTTAGCACAGAGCATTCTATGTAATATGAGGGCCCTGGCTTGGGGTCCCAGACGGAACGGCCCTTATAGGCATCAGGTATAATGAGTAATACAGAAAGCAGAATTGATGATGCATATTCTAGACTATCGAGAGACAAGAAACAGCTCAAGATAAATTTTTTCTTCAGAAAGGACTCCTGGGGGTGCCTGGGTGGCTCAGTGGGTTAAGCCGCTGCCTTCAGCTCGGGTCATGATCTCAGGGTCCTGGGATCAAGCCCCGCATCGGGCTCTCTGCTCAGCAGAGAGTCTGCTTCCCTCTCTCTCTCTGCCTGCCTCTCTGCCTACTTGTGATCTGTCTCCGTCAAATAAATAAATAAATAAAATCTTAAAAAAAAAAAAAAAAAGAAAGGACTCCTGGACTTTCTACAGTTTTATCTTGAATCCAAATGATGAGAGGTATATAGTATAGAGCTAAGAGGATTCAGGAGATGAAGGGCAGGATTTGAATCTCAGCCCCATCCCTTCCTACCAGTCTGCTCTTGGGTAAGTTCTTTTATACCCTGTTCCTCATTCTCCTTATCTGTAAAATGGGGATAATAGTGATAGTAGCCATAAAGTGGTTATGAAGATTGATTTGTGCATTTCTGAAGACTTCAAGGAGATGAAGTCTTCTTTTCATTTTTTATGATAAACAACCTTCAAAATAACTGTGTCAGAAGTGAGGTTTTCTATTTTATTAAATACATACCTTACTGTTTTGGCGCAGTTTTAAAAAAAGTCATCTTTATATTACATGGTTTTACAATAGATCCTGATGATATATTGTATTTAAACTGATTCTCATATATCTTCAATTGGATGACTTATAACATTGAAAACTGCACTCCCATTGATTGTTCTTTGCAGTGTGATAGCTCGCTCTTTCTATGCTACCGATACGATGATCTTCCTGTCCTTCTGTCAATAATACTAGAAAAAATCTTACATCACTAGATATATTTCCATTCCGAGTTTTAATGATAAAGAGACGAGTCTTGCTGCTTTAACGATTAAGTCTTCTCAAACATCTTTTCATCTCAAATATGCTTCCGTTATTGGTTTTCATCATGAAGAAATACATGGAAAGATTAATTTAAGTGGCACTATTTTTGCCCTCAATGTCTGGTACTGTTTATCAACTGCTCAGCTGTGCTGTCACTGTTAGTGACGTTGGTCGAGCCATTTAACTGAACTATTGCTCAATTAGTCTCTTTCCATTATTTATATGTAATCGTTAATTAATTAATATTATATTCTTTCCAATAAAATAATAACCTCGAGGTATAACATCTTCAAGTGGGTCCAGGGGGCAGGCAGAACTGGCATAATAATCAATCAGACCTTCCCTTGAACATCCTCCCCACACAGTAAGCTGGGCCTCATACAGTTGTGGGCTGCTAGGCCCTGTGTGACGAGCTCATTTCAGTGCCTTTGACATATGTGAGCTGCAGAAGGCTCTCATACTGTAGAAGTTCGGTTTTCCTGTCTTGTAGAGAGGACGCCCTGTTCTGAGGTTTAAACAGACGGGCAGTAGTTTCTTGAGTTTATTTCTCTAAATGTACGAATAAGCCTTCCAAGGGAAAGGAAGACTGAAAAATCTGAGTCTTGCTTCCCAAAGGTGAGTGTCACCCAGGAAGCACACAAAGGCCTTGGCTTATGGAACATCATCGTCAAGGTCTTTGTCAAACAAACTTTGGCTTGCATCTTTTATGCCTTCGTTTATTCCTTGGAACATCCACTTTATTCAGTCTCATATTAAAAATACAAAAGCATACAAAACACTCTCTCACTTTGGTTGAGTGTGGCATTTTGATAAATTAAAAATTTCCCAAAGGTTACCGAGCTCTGTTTGACCGTTGTAGAGATCTGTTTAAAAATATGATTGGAGTGCTTCTCTGAAAGGACTCTTGATTTGGAGGAAAGGATATGATGAAATAGTCATTGTAAATAGTTTCTATTCTGACAACAAAGTGGTATTTATCGTTGGATTTCTTTATATCTTTTTTTTTAAATATTTTACTTATTTATTTGACAGACAGAGATCACAAGTAGGCAGAGAGGCAGGCAGAGAGGGGGAAGCAGGCTCCCTGTTGAGCAGAGAGCCCGATGATGCTGATGCGGGGTTTGATTCCAGGACCCCAGGATCCTGACCTGAGCTGAAGGCCAAGGTTTTAACCCACTGAGGCACCCAGGTGCCCCTATCGAAAGATGCCCTTTTGTTTCAAGATACCACAGTAAATTTGGTAGTATCTGCACTTATACAATGGTTAACATGTAACAATTTCTGAGAGGTCGTTTATCCAGTATTCACATTCAAGGCAATTAGGAAAATTTGCTAATTTGATTATCAATTGTCATTGATCAAAGGCAAAGGGTTTTTTTGGCATGCTCTTTCAGTTTTGGCATTTCTAGTGGTATGCTGGTAAATGTTTAACTGTGAGACCCCCAAACACACACACAGACACACACACACACACAAATCTCTAATTTATAGTGTTTGCCAATTTCTGTAATGTAAACACTCCTGCCATGACAGATTTCAACTATCAGCACTACGTCACTAATCATGCAACTGGGAAGTTAGGAGCACAGTAAAGTCTTACAAGGTGATACCGTTTGGCTCCAGTAAACCATGGGTTCTGATTCTAAAATTAGTCGTCAGCCAAGTGGTGGTGGTGGTGTTTTTAAACATTTAAACCTTCTGCCACTACTTGTGTCTATCAACTAAATTTTCTTTTCAAATGGACTGTGGTTTGTTATTGCAAACATTAAATCAGTAGAGCACTTAAAACACTGAAATTATTTTTGCTTCTTCCAGTGAATCAGGTTTCCATACTCACATAGCATTTCTCATGGAGTTCGTACCCTCCGATTCATTCTCTTTGCTACTTTATCACAAAAGGAAATTTCCTGTGAGTTCGTAAATGAAAACATTTGAGTGTGTGCTCTAACTGGCTTTTTAATTCATGTCAATTTAGAAACTTAGAATTATTTAAAGTAGTTCTAGCTGTTCTAAGGTTAGCAATTAACACTTTAATTTGTGCAAATGGCACTGAAAATCCTGTATCAAAACAGATTGCTTCTCTTAAAAAGAAAACCTTAAAAAAAAGTTTAAAAAATCAGTGGCAATCAATTTGAACAGTACTACTTTTTCACCAAGAGAGAGCAACATAAGCACACTTTACAGAAATACACTTCCATGGTCATTTTACGCCGTGAGTGGTGGCCTCGTGTCCCTGCTTTATTTAGGAACCTGTTACTTTACCTGCTTCTGAACTTTGTGGACAAGGAGCAGTGATTAGTTAGGCAAATTGCAGTTGATGGTGAGTTCTGTAAGGATGATAATTTTATTTTCAGGTATATTTTTATGAACAATGTGTTTCTTCCTTATGATTCACTCACCATGCATGTGTATGAGTTTCTGAATATTGGCGTTGTTTTTCCTGTCAGAAATGGTTTTCAACAGGATCTATTTTCACCAACTGGTACAATGAAGTTAGGTAAAACTGCAAGAATCTTAAATGCACGAGTGGTGGATTTTTAATTTTCCTGTTGTTTTAACATAATCAAGGCGCATAACATCTAACTTTAAGAAAACTGGTGTGTCTGGAAATTGTCTTTTGGAAGAGTTTAGTGATATAAAATGTACTCACTGCCCCAAATACAAACAGCTGACATTTGACCATAAAGCAGAAGTGTGAAGATTTCACCAATAAAGTATGTACTTTCAAAGAATTAACTATGATTAACTTTAAAATTTTTGCCGGATCTGTGGCTTAAAAATCTTAAGTCTTTTGGGGACACTATTTCCTCTCAAGGTTTTCATACTTCAGGAAAACATGGTGTCTTTGGGTTGTAGTAACTGAATATTAAACTTCTATTGCTTCCATATAACAGCAGGAATACCTGCAAAACATATCAGTTAAAACTCGATAAGGCCAAATCTTAAAAATGCCAGTGACAAATGATTTATTGTACTTATTAAATTCATGTTTTATGGATCTTTAGATACCTTTCAACCTCTGGGGGTCATTTACCAGGGTGAGGGCAGAAAAAGAAAAAAAAAGAAACAACAAAAAAACCCCAAAGTCATGGCTACAAATAAATGTACTAATTCTGTGCATTTAAGAAAGTTGTTTTCATGTGCTTTTAAATTCAGGAAAATTTTTAAAAATTAAAATACATCGAAGGCATTTATTTTTTAAAGGTTTATTTTCAGAAGTCTTTATAGGAAGAAGCTTGTGAATTTAAAAAATTCCATGTAAATATTTGCATGGTTTCTGTAGCTTGGTCTCAGGAATATTGACAGGCATAAGCTAGGAATGTTAATGCCACAAGGAGGCGTTGCCCTGTATCTTTGTACCCTTGAGGTCTGGTGTTGCTCTTGTCCTTTCATACTTAGTTTTTAAAAACAAAACAAAACAAAACAAAAAACCCCCAGTAATTATATCTAAGACCCTGGGTTTAATTCCATACTTGACATGGTTACCTCAGAATATAAGGAATTTTATGTATTCAGTGAACCACCTACTTTTTGTTTTCTTTATTTTTTTTAAAAGATTTTTATTTATTTTTTGTATTTGACAGAGAGATAGAGAGAAAGCCCAAGTAGGCAGAGCAGCAGGCAGAGGGAGAGAGAGAAGCAGGCTCCTCGTGGAGCAGGGAGCCTCATACAGGGCTTGATCCCAGGACCCCAGGACCACGACCTAAGCCGAAGGCAGCACTTAACCTAACTGACTGAGCCACCCAGGTGCTCCATCCACCCACTTTTTCTAAAGCATCCCTAGATCAGATATATATATGATAGCTGCAAAATAACCATATAACTTGAAAAGTCACAATTTTATAACTATAATTTTAATTTAGGAATTATTCTACACATTTAAAAATATTCTACTTCAGAATTCCTTTACCCAGAAAGCTCCCCTAAAGAATTTAAACTGTAAATTAGATGAATGAAATCCTGACCTACAGACTTTAAAAAACCCTCAATCAAGCAAGCAAGCGATCAAACAGGCCACATACTAAGCACATACTATGTTTCAGGCACTCTTGTAAGAACTAATATCCAGTGGTAAAATATCTCTGTCAGTGAAAGAACATTCCACTCAAAGGGCCTGGAATGGAATAGGATAGTGTGTTGAAGGAACAGAGAAAAGCCAGTAGCGGGTCTGTAATGTGTCAGGGAGGATGGTACAGATGAGGATAGAGAGGAAGGGGCTATTGACACAGGGCTTCCTAGGTCATGGTATGGACCCTGATTTTAAGTTCAGTGGGAAGCCACTGGAAATTTTAAGCAGAGGGGTGATGTGCTGCTATGCCTTTTTTTTTTTTTTTTTTTTTAAAGAGGGGGCAGGTTTTTTTTTTTTTTTAAAGATTTTTTTATTTATTTGACAGAGAGAGAGAGAGAGAGAGATCACAAGTAGGCAGAGAGGCAGGCAAGGAGAGAGGGGGAAGCAGGCTCACTGCTGAGCAGAGAGCCCGATGTGGGGCTCAATCCCAGGACCCTGGGATCATGACCTGAGCCGAAGGCAGAGGCTTTAACCCACTGAGCCACCCAGGTGCCCCACTGCTATGCCTTTTAAGAAAGGTAATTCCTACACCTGTGTAGGAATTACAGACTGTAATGTGGCAAGAGTGACTATGAGGCCAGTTGGAAGGTTACTAACATTGTTGGGGTAAGGGGTGATGGTAGTTTTAATTAGGGTGGGAGAGCGAAGGTGAAGAAGACTGGAGTGATTTGAAATATATTTGGGATGAGGAGCAGATGGAACCGCTCATGCTGGGAGTCAGTAAAGGGAAAGAATCAGGATGTTTTTGTACCTTTTTGACTCGAACATCTGAGTGTATGGTGGTGTGCTTTTTTCACACGGGGAGGGATATGTTTGTGAGGGCTAGGGAATATGGAATTCAGTTCGGGACACTTTTAATGTGAAATTCAAGCAGAGGTGCTGAGAAGATGGTTATATATAAAAACAGCTACTATTATCCTGTTTTCAGATGAAAAAAAATGAGGCATGGGGAGGTTAAGCAGCTAGCCCAAGGTCACCAGCTTAGTTTAGTCAGTGGAGCTGGGATCTGAATCCAAAAAGCCTGGCTCCAGAGTCTACACTTCTGTCATTCTGGCACACAGAGTCAGAGATACTTACAATGGTGGTACCGGAGTGAGCTCACATGGGAAGAGAAGTTCAATGGAGAGTAGAAAGACACACAGCCATGCCTGTGTACTCTTCCGTTAGAGGTGGTGAAGGAGAGAAGAAGGCAGACTGAGAATGAGCAGCCACTGGGGTCCAAGGAAAACGAGGGATATGACGGGTCATAGAAGTCAAGAGGAGAGGTTAGTTCAAGGAGATGAAAGTTCCACAGATGTGGAGTAAGGTGAGAAGAGGGGTGCATTGGTTAACACGGGGCTGTTTGTGATGATCACAAGAACAGTTTCAGCAGAGCAAAACTCAAATTAGGTTGAACATACTGTGGGAAACACAAGCATGGACAGAGCATTGAGAAAGTGTCTCATGTTGTTATCTATGTATGACGTGGACAGTGACTCGCATCCCGTTCTGAGGCAGTAGTATGGCGAACATGGACTCCAGTCAGGTAGACCTGAGCATTCATTCTCAATCTAACATTATTCCGCCATCTTAGGCCTTTTACAGAACCTCTCCGAGCCTCTTTTTAATCTGTAACATTTGTTTGAAGCAATTCTTAGAAGTGGTTGTTTGCCTCTGTAAAATGTTTTCCTGTTACGTGAAATCTGTTGAAACCTCTACCTGCCCCTAACATCCTCATTAGTAACCTCCCCGGTCCTTTATGTTAAGGCTAATAGAGGTCTTTCTAAAGTTGCATTAAAACTTTTTGTGATAAAGTTGCATTAAAACTTGTAGAGAGAGATTAAAACTCTCTCTAAAGTTGCATTAAAACATTATATGCTTTTTCTATTAATTGTGTGCTAATTAATCCAAGGTTCCTCTCTTTGTGTTTTGTATCTCAAAACTCCTATCAGATTGTGTGGCACAGAGTACGTATTCCAGAGACCTCTAAGCATTCCTTAGGTCCAGCTGTGTGAGTTGATCAGGAGGCCTGCACAGACCAGGGTGGGGAGAAGGAGAGCGTCAACAATGTTGGAGCACAGGGGGCCTCGAGGTAGCCTTGCAAGCGGTGCCATCCACTTCCACTTTAAACTCCAAATGCAGACAGGTGACACGACCCAGAAAGAAGGCAGCTGTCAGAACAAAGGATGGAAGGTCCCCACAGAGAGAACTCAGACCTGTGTGCAGCCTCAGAGAAACAGGGAGCTGCAGCTTTCTGCAGCCAGGAGTTCACAAGCAGACTGGAGGTGAACTTTCCAGGAGAGACCAGCTGTGAGAGAGTCACTGAGTACTTTGAGCTAAGGCTAAGGCTTAATAATGAAGAGTCCCAAAATAAGAATGAATGACGTGAATAATTTGATTTTAGAATGTTGGGAGTTTCAGAAACCAGGGGGCAATTAATATACTTGTAAAACTTGATTTCCTTTTGTACCAGGGAGTTAATTATATAGGGACATGAAGTAAAGTAAAACAGTGATTGAACTGGGTTTGTTCATATGTTATTCTCTAGATATTACAGAATTTTTATTTTTGTTCATAACCCATCCATTTCCTGATTTCTTTTCAAAGGTATCTCTTATTGCTCTCAAATTAAATCGCTTTATCCTGGCTCACCTACTATGAAGATAAAAGAAATCGGGTCAAGCCTAATGAAACTCATAGACTAGGACTTCTGCTATCAGACAATAGGCAGAAATGAGAAAGGAATGTAATCATCCCTCTATTATTTATGGGTTTTTATTATTATCATTGAATTTCATAGGTACCTGTTTTGGGATAAACTCTAACATATTGATATATTCATATACACACACACACTCATATATACATAAACATATAAAAACCTCAAATCTGTCAGCTAGGAAGATAGGGAATGTGTTTTTCTGTCAAGTTCTACTGACAGGTAGAAGGAGAAATCATACAAGGGCTATATAAGTAATAAAGAAAAAATCAAAATGTAAAAATTAAAATTTAAGATCAGGGAAACACAAAAATTTAACAAACCTAGCAAATAAAATGCACCTTCATCTAACTCATCCAGGAAAACAGAATCAATACAAGGATGTTTGAGGTGGAGAGAGACAAAGAACCAGAAAAAGAAATAGACCTCGGACATTCATATGGAGAGCCACAAAGAAGGGGAGAGAGAATCAGATTTCCCCTCAAACACAGCAACATAGGTATGAATGCAAAGTTTCACATGCATGCTTCATTTATCTAGGTAAGTTGAATAGAAAGAAGAGAATGCCATATAAATACACCAAATAAAAGGGATTATGAACTTCCTAAAGGCAAGGGTAGTTTCCCATTTATTTGTGTTCTTAGCTTCTAGCACAGCAAAGTAGGTTCTTGGTAAGAGCTTGTTAAAATGTTGAAAAAGCGGAAAACAATTTTATCGAGTACCATCTCATAGCCTACAAAGTACCTTGCAACTTTAGTCGTGAATAGACTAAACTCTAGTCACTTCTCCAAGGACTGGAAGAAATTAACTGAATTCTGAAGGATTGTCACCTATGTTTCAGCCCGTTGATGTGGAAAGCGATGGAAGGTAGGAGTTGTGACTTGGAATTGTTGAGGTCTGCATTGATAGGTTCTGAAATGGTCAGTACAAATTCATTTCAAAAGACCTGCTGGGAAATTTCTCTAAGGCTGAATGGCATATATACTTGTGATTATCTAGAGAAATGTGGAATGATGCAATAGCAGTGTTTTCTAGGACCTGGTAAATTTTTGTTATTTGGGAACAAATAATCCTAAAATTTATATGGAACCAGAAAAGACCTCGAATAGCCAGAGGAATATCAAAAAAGAAAGCCAAAGTTGGTGGCCTCACAATTCCAGACTTCAAGCTCTATTACAAAGCTGTCATCATCAAGACAGTATGGTACTGGCACAAAAACAGACACATAGATCAATGGAACAGAATAGAAAGCCCAGAAATAGACCCTCAACTCTATGGTCAACTAATCTTCAACAAAGCAGGAAAGAATGTCCAATGGAAAAAAGGTAGTCTCTTCAACAAATGGTGTTGGGAAAATTGGACAGCCACATGCAGAAAAATGAAACTGGACCATTTCCTTATACCATACATGAAAATAGACTCAAAATGGATGAAGGACCTCAATGTGAGACAAGAATCCATCAAAATCCTTGAGGAGAACACAGGCAGCAACCTCTTTGACCTCAGCTGCAGCAACTTCTTCCTAGGAACATCACCAAAGGCAAGGGAAGCAAGGGCAAAAATGAACTATTGGGACTTCATCAAGATCAAAAGCTTCTGCACAGCAAAGGTAACAGTTAACAAAACCAAAAGACAACTGACAGGATGGGAGAAGATATTTGCAAATGGCATATCAGATAAAGGGCTAGTATCCAAAATCTATAAAGAGCTTATCAAACTCAACACCCAAAGAACAAATAATCCGATCAAGAAATGGGCAGAGGACATGAACAGACATTTCTGCAAAGAAGACATCCAGATGGCCAACAGACACATGAAGAAGTGTCCACATCACTTGGCATTAGAGAAATACAAATCAAAACCACAATGAGATACCACCTCACATCAGTCAGAATGGCTAAAATTAACAAGTCAGGAAATGACAGATGCTGGCGAGGATGCAGAGAAAGGGGAACCCTCCTACACTGTTGGTGGGAATGCAAGCTGGTGCAACCACTCTGGAAAACAGCATGGAGGTTCCTCCAAAAGTTGAAAATAGAGCTACCCTATGACCCAGCGATTACACTACTGGGTATTTACCCTAAAGATACAAATGTAGTGATCTGAAGGGGAACATGCACCCGAATGTTTTATAGCAGCAGTGTCCACAATAGTCAAACTATGGAAAGAAACTAGATGTCAATCAACAGATGAATAGATAAAGAAGAGGTGGTGTGTATATACACACACACACACACACACACACACACACACACACACACACACATATACAATGGAATACTATGGAGTCATCAAAAGAAATGGAATCTTGCCATTTGTGATGACGTAGATGGAACTAGAGGGTATTATGCCGAGCGAAATAAGTCAATCAGAGAAAGACAATTATCATATGATCTCCCTGATATGAGGAAGTGGAGATGCAATGTGGGGAGCTTGGGGGGTAGGAAGGGAATAAATGAAACAAGATGGGATTGGGAGGGAAACAAACCATAAGAGACTCTTAATCTCACAAAACAAATTGAGGGTTGCTAGGGGTAGGGGGTAGGGAAAGGGTGGTTGGGTTATGGACATTGGGGAAGGTATGTCCTATGGTGAGTGCTGTGAAATGTGCAAACCTGGTGATTCACAGACCTGTACCCCTAATCAATACATTATATGTTAATAAAAAAAATTGGTATTTAATTTGGAAAACCAAGTATTACCAAATCCAGTATACAGTGTCTCTTACTACCTATCTTGATTCAACTTTGGACCTCCTCACAAACTTACCACTTCTACATAGTGTCCTTTTCTTGGTTTTCTTTTGATAAGGCAAGAAACCTATTTGATGCCACTTATAGCTTCTAGAAAAGATTGTAGTATTCTTATTATACTGTTCTTAATATATGAGACAAGGAAGAACTTGGTCTGAAGCCTAGCTCCCCAGGAAAGCCCATTTTCCTGCATGTTCAGGTGGTGAAAGGGGTTATGACAGCTGATGTGAATAACCTGTAGTACCAAGAAGGAAACTTGCCTTATTCTGCTTTTTCAAAATTGACAGATTTTATTTTTGTTGTTATGCTTTTCTGCTAGGTAAGCCATGGTTTATGGTTTTAAGGTGTGTTTAGACCTTATCCTAAGAGAAATGACATATACCCATAGTGTTTTGGCATGGGAGGTGGCTGCTGCTAGGGGTATTGGGTGACAGTAATCACTCAGTATGATCCCCATGTAGAATGTGGGGGCTGAGGGCCTCTCCTTCTACTGGGATACTATGGTTTGAAGACTCCGGGACATTGTTGGAACTTTGAAGTGTACTGAGCTACTGCAGGGCCAGTGGGAGGATGTGGATTATCTATGAAGGATGGTTCAGGGTGGGGCTCTTCATACAGGCACGATCAGCAGGTGATAAATACACGGCCGTGCAGAGAAAGTTCCCGGATGGTAATGGAAGAAGAGCTCGTGGAATTTCTCGGCGGAAGTGAAGTGTTGTGGCCCACTGGATGCTCTTAGCATAGACATAGGACAATGAGAGGCTTCTCTATGCCTCTCTGGTGCTGGTAAAATACGGCTTTGGACCCGACTAAGGCTGGGCAGTTTCAGGGTGCACTGTTTCTCCTGCAGGCTCAGGCCCTCATCCTGGGCCTCACTGACCCCCTCCCACCCGTCACATCCTCCTCCTCCAGCGCTCTGAATCCTTAGCTCCTCTGAAGTGCTATAACCCAGCTCTTTTTTGGTCTTTCTAATGAATGTTTAGGGTGTAAACTTCATGCCCTGAGTTTCTTCAGTACTTTTCCTTCTTATTCCTTGCCCAATTCCCCAAATCATGCTTTTGAGTTAAAAAATTTTTTTTTCTTTTCTTTTTTCTTTTTCTTTTTTTTTTTTTTTTTTTTTTTTGCAAAATAGCCTGGTTCTTGCAAGGAAAAGCTTGCAAGAAACTTCACACTTTTGTCTCTGCTATCGGTTTCACAAATCTACTTTAAAATTTAAAAACTGAGCATTGACTGTTTCTTTTTTTTTCCTTTTCATTCCTGTTATAACAAGGCTGATCTCCCAGAGACAAAGAAGGCTATTCATTATTGAGTGATGGGTTCATCAGGATTTTGTGGGGCTTATGGCGCCACCTGTGCAGGGAGAGGGGCCAGCATTAAGGCAAGCCTCTGCTCCCATCATCTGGTGTCACGCAAATATGTATTTCCCATAGAGCAAGTGCTTGGAGTCACCGGGCTCCAGCTGCTTTGGGGAGGGGCTTTCGTGTGTGTGTGTGTGTGTGTGTGTAATAAGAAGATAGGTGGAGAGGGCTCACATCAGTGCATAAAGGGCTTGTACTACCCACAAACAGACCCTGCAAAAAAGATAACATGAACATACAGATGGTATATAATAAGTAGGAACAGTCAACACTGGACTATAATTAGTACCACCTAAGTGAGAATGTTTTGTTCCTTTTTTTACACACTCCTCATTTTGCTCGGACTCTAGCAAAGCCAGAAGTCAGCGATGGAGGACATGAAGGGAGAGGAGAGAGATGATGCCCAGTTTCTCTTCAACAGGAGCCTGGTGTTGGATTGGGCCAGAGCTTGTGTTGCTCTGGGAGGAGAGAAGCCGTGAGTGAGATGTGAGCTTAAAGTCTTACATTTAACAGAGCCTTCTACTACCTTGAAGTGAGTCATAATTACTGACATGAGACTGATTTTTTGTTGTTGTTGCCAAAAATGGCCAGAAAGCTACTGGAGTTGCCCGAAATTTCATTAAGGTATGGGAAAGGGGAATCTGACGTGTGGAAAGGCAGTGGTAGGAGGAAAATACAGCCGCTTCCTGTTTGTACTCATTACGCGCAGCCCTTTTCAATAAACTGGTTACACATCTATTGATTCTTATGTAGTCCTACAGTGACTAATAGCAAGCCACACTGCATCTCAATAGCCTGAGAGCTAAAAGAGCGGGAACTGGAGAATTGTACGCAGAGCATGGAAATGTTCTGATTTCCCAGCCTGAGGAGAGGGATGAATGAGCTGATTCGTGTGGCTCCGCGTTTGAGTCTGGAACCCAGAGCTCTCTCCCCTTCCTGAAGCCCCAGGCTGAATTTGTCAAGATTCCCCTTTTAACCTCTTTCTCCTCCTATGTTTTCTGATTTCTGTGGACAAGATCATCATCCCTGTCACCTAAACTTGACTTTGCCTTTGACATGTCACTTAGCTTTACCACTCACGTTTAACCTGCCTAGTAGCCCCCCCCCCCTTACCTGTGGTTTTGCTTTTCCTGGTTTCCGCTACCCGCCATCCTGAAACAGATGATCCTCTCTCTGAAGACTCATCTGAAGGTCAGTAGCCTAATGCTATGTCACGGTGCCCACGTCATTCCCCTCACTGCTCACTGCATCTCGTAGACATTTTATTATCTCACATCATCACTGGAAGGGCGAGTACCATACAATACAACGTTTTCAGAGAGAGAGAGACCACATTCACATGAATACAGTATATTGTTAGCAGTGTTCTTTTTAGTATTTGTCATTGCTGTTAATCTCTTACTGTGCATAATTTATAAATTTAAGCTCACAGCTGGACAAGACATGCTTTTTGTTTTTTTTGGGCCCTTGTGGTTTAGAGTGCAATAGACTGGGCACCGTTCTGATGCGGTGAGATGTGTGCGCTAGTGGGGATATATGGTCAAGGCACTAGGAAGATTGGTGAAGGGCACAGCTAACTGTTTAACAGAATGGACTTTGAACTGGACTTTGAACTGGTTCTTTAAAGGTAAAATACAGGTAGGTGAAAAGCAAGGGGGGAGGAAATATTATCCAGTAAGGAGCCACCAAGCAGAGGTGGACCGTGTCCAAAGGCAGGAAGACAACAACACCTGCAAGTAGTTCTTCACACCTGGCAGTAGGGAGTGGGGTGCGAGACGACAGGAGATGGGGCTAAAGGGAGGCCCTTTAACACGATTTTAACATAGACACTTTAGATGATCTCTTTAGAATAAATTCCAGGAGCAAAAGGCTAAAGGACATGTGGATCTCTACCAGAAAGGAAGGGGGGCACAGGGCATTCCAACAGAGGCTGAATGGGCTCTGGAGTGGGAGTGGTGAGCACACATTTGTGCTAGAAGCAGATAGAGCAGGAAAGGCAGGCTGGGCCAGCTTTCGACTAACCTCGTAAGCCATGTCCTTTGTAAGAGGCCATGTGGAGCCGTACATGGTTTTGAAGTGGGCTGAAGAGGAGCGCACATCCATTTTAGAAACCTGATTCTAGCGATAATGAGAAGGAGGCAGCAGGCTCTTGTGCTTCTCCAGGTGGCGGGTAAACTAGAGCTGAAGTAGGGCTTTGGGAGTAGGTGTGAACTGAGGAGACCGTTGAATGAGAGACAATTGAAAGTCGACAAGGCTCCACTAGCCACTGGCTGAATTTCCAAATGACCTACGGATAGTTATAGCTACATAGATTGAAACGCTGTATGCCAGACCCCCTCGGTCAGAATCTCCTTGATGATTAACCAAACCCATGAACCATAGCGCTAACTGGTCTGGCTTTACCTTCTCTACTGTTTCCTTTCGCATGCAGCTGTGACCCATTAACCATTTAGGCTGCAGTAGTAACAACGATGAACTACCCCACCACCCTTCACGCTCCCCTGCGTATCTTCTTTGCCCCTTTCCCTGTGCCACCACCTTCTCCTAGAATGATCTGTTTCCTTCTTTCCTGCTGACCCAATTCCTACACACCCTTGGGGGACCACCGCAACTGAAATCTCTCACGTAAAGCTTTTCCACATCTCTCCTCCTTCCTCACAGGACCCTGCCCTGCCTCCCCCAGCGAAGGAGATGGTAGTCCTGTCCAGCGCTGGGCTTTTCCTCAAACTCCAGAATAACTTACCTATCATTTACTTACCATCACGTTCTACCTTGTATAAGGTTGCATATGCATAGATCTTATCTCTTCTATCCGGCTATAGACTCCTTAGGAAAGGAATTATGTCTGACATATAGTAGGTCCTCAGTAGATAATAAGTAGATCAGTACTTTCTCAACTCACAATTAAAGAACGGTATGAGTTTTCTCCTTCTTAATGGGGGAAGATGCAGGAACTTTAAAAGATACAAAGCATACATTTGTACAATACATTTGTACAATGTTGCACACTTGAGGAATATATTTTCCGACATTAAGGTCTAAATATATCAGTGCTGTTCATTCCTTTATTTTAAGTGGGGATTAATTCTCTTTCAGAGGGAAAGCATAATCCTTTCATGTTACAATTCACAAAACGGAGTCCCATAAGTCTGTTCTAAATGGGAGGGAAAACCCTAGAAAAATAAATGTTCCCAGGTAACCGCCTCCATGCTACTGTGACGTGTTAGAGCTCTCCCGGGAGCCCACAGCAGATAGCTTTGCTGTTTCCCAGCAGGTATCTTTATTTTTCCCCTGTATACTAAGTTGCTGGCTTACAGTTTACTAGAATGCTAAATTATCTCTAGCAAATTATAAGCAGCATGGATGAATAGACATGTAGTATTTCATTTTTGCCTCATTATGCCTTAGATTTGGGATCTCCAGTTTTGTAAATGATAGTTACGATATATCACTCCATCCTTACACGCACGGCGCTCACGCTTGAACGCGTCCTGCTTCTCCTCCCATATGGAACAGTGTCAATCATGATATACAGCGGTTGTTAAGATACAACTTGTATCTACAGAACATAACCCATAAGTATTTGTTACAGAATAATGTATAAGATTGCAGGAAAACACAGGAGAATTAATCTTGGCTTTAAAAAAAAAAATAAAAGCAAGCCAACGAACGAAATTCCAAAAACCTTTGGCGTATTTTTTGGTAGAAGTCTATAGTAAATATTCCCTTTTCTCCAGGCTCCAAGTTCCCCTCATAACTCCTGCTACTCCCTGGGGGACTGAGGTGTTTGCCATCATCTTCCTGTACCTCAGTTTCTTCATTTGTAAATAAGACTCAGACTTGACAGCACTTTGTAAGGAGCAACAAATAAAAATGCCTTGAAAGAGCTTTGTGAGTCTATAGTCCTCTGTAAACGCTTAATGATAATAATATACAGTAGGGCATCTTCCCTTGAAAACAGCAGGAGTGTTTCCTTACATAATGACCTGACAGATGGGTTATGGTATCTAATCCCCTTAAACCCCCAAAGCTCTTTGATAGTGGATGTTGTAAAAGGCCAGATTAGAGCACACGCTGCTCTTTTATTGAGCCCTTTCTTTCAGTATCTATGCCATATTCAATTGCTTCCTTCTCTAAGTACCGTTACGTGTTAACCTACTACCTGCAGGAACAATTAGGAGCAAAAATAGAGACTAAAGGACAGCACACTCCAGTAGGAAAAATTAGTTAATGCTTGTTGTCCCCAATATTAAAAATCCACTTTGGCCTTTACATGTGGCTTTTATTGAAGGTTCTTGCCCTCCTAATTCCTGACTATTAATCTCAAACTGTGGGTATTTGTCGATGTGGAGTGCAGGCTTTGTGTATGTGTGTGTGTGTGCATGTGAGAAAGAGAGAGAGAGAGAGAGAGAGGGAGAGTCCTGTATGTGGTGAGAATGGAGTGTTGGTATTAATTCTAAACCAGTGAGGCTTGCAGAAATCGCAGACAGTCAAGGATATGTGCAGCATTTATGGAAGAGTCGGAGTTTGTAATCTGATCAGAATGAGAAAAGCACGATTAGCGGTTGTTCTCCTGTAACCTTCATTCAGCTCTTGAACCTGGATTGGACCAAGAAGCTTTTTATATGTCCCCGTTTTGCTGTGCTTGTCTTTTGAGAACAGCTATTAAAGTTATCAGTTTCTAAAGCCTTTGTCGCCATCCATTAACCCATATTCATCAGCCTTCGTGAGTTAACAAAGTTTGCTTTCTTTGCATGCTGGAAGAAAGATAACGCTGTTGGGAAATCTCACCCAGGGTGTGTGATCTGTGTTATCACAGAAGAGAGAAAGGAACAGCAACAGGAGTTTATTTGACAACTGAATAGAATTGCAATAAACATTTTAAGTGTGATGCCTCTTTCAGTTTGGGATGCTTACAGAAACCAGGATGGTTCACAGCCCTTTCTGAAAAGTCCCTCCACTCAGACGCTGGATCCTCCCCGCATTTCTCCTTCTCAGAAATATCACTTCTACATTTGTGACCCCTCCCCCTGCATCTTCATATACTCCCTCTTTTCCAAATCAAGGCACGAAAATTCTGGAACATCACCCAACTTTATAAAAACAACCTTATCTTTTTTTTTAAATGATTTTATATATTTATTTGAGAGCGAGAAAGAGAATGCACACAAGTGGGGGGGGAGGGGCAGAGGGAGACAGACTCCCTGCTGAGTGGGGAGACCAACACGGGGTTCAATCCCAGGACCCTGAGATCGTGACCCGAGCTGAAGTCAGGCACTTAACTGAGTGAACCACCCAGGCATCCCAAAAGAACCTTATCTTGATTCCACATTTCCTTCCTATGAAACTCTTTAAAGCAGTACTTCCCCAGAGAGTTCTCCCTCCTTGTCATCTGCACTCTTTTCCCATTCTCTCTCTCTATTTGCTCTCTCTGCTTCTCTCTCCTTTTCTAGTTCTCTCCGTCTCTCATTGAGACGAATTTGAATGTTCCTCATCCCCATAGGCAGTCAGTGTTCTGATTTTTCATGCTTAGATTTGTTCTGCCTGTTTCTGAATTTTGTATAAATGGAATAATAAAGTATGCATTTAGGTTTTGTGCCCAACATAATGTTTTTGAGATTCATCCAGGTGGTGCTTGAATCAATAATGCATTCTTTTTGTTCTTGCTCAATTGTAACCCATCGTATGGCTATGCCCTGGTTGTATTATTTTGTTTGCTTGTATTCTGTCCTTTTGTTGATGGATATTTGCATTGTTTCCATTTTTTGGCTATTATGAATAAGGCAACTATGAATATTCTTGTGCAAATATTTTTGTTGGCATATGTCTTTTTTTCCCTTGGGTAAATATCTAGGAGAGGAACTGCTAGATAACTGGGTAGGTATTTGTTTAACTGTAGAGGAAACTGCTAATTTTGAGCGGTTGTAGTATTTTTATACTTCTGCCAGAAGGGTATGAGAGTTCCAGTCGCTGCACATTCTCACGAACATATGATGGTGTCAGTATTTTAATGTTGGCCAATCCAGTGTGTGTGAGGTGGTAGGACATTTTCCTTTAAATTCACGCTTCTCTGATGAGCATCTTTCATGTGCTTTTTAGCCATTTGCATATCTCTTTATAAATTGTCCAAATCTTTTCTCCATTTTTAAAAATGGGGCTGTTTTTCTTTTTATTATTGATTATAGTATCTGTTTGCAAATCTTCTGTTAGATGCATATAGTCTAGTAATTTCTTAGAGTCCATTGCCTGCCTTTGTATTTGCTTAAGTTGTATATATTTTTAAGAACAAGTCTTTAATATTGAGGGGCGCCTGGGTGGCTCAGTGAGTTAAAGCCTCTGCCTTCGGCTCAGGTCATGATCCCAGGGTCCTGGGATAGAGTCCCACATCGGGCAATCTGCTCAGCAGGGAGCCTGCTTCCCTCTCTCTCTCTGTCTGCCTCTCTGCCTACTTGTGATCTGTCTCTCTGTCAAAAAAAAAAAAAAAAAAAAAGAACAAGTCTTTAATATTGATGCTGCTGCTTTATCAACATTTTCTTTATGGCTGGCGTTCCTTTCTGTGTCCAATTTAAGAAACCTTTACATACTGCAAGATGGTGATGTTTTTTATATTTTCTTCTCTACGTTTTATGGATTTAGCTTTTGTAGTTAGGTCTATAGTCTATCAGAAACTTTTGTACTGAGTGAAATAGAGGCTGAAGTTTATTTATTTTTCCATAAGTATGTCCTGTTGTTCCAGTACCACTTGTTGAAAAGTTTTTTTTTTTCTCCCCATTGAATCATCTTTGACTTCAGTCAAAAATCTCTTGATCATCTTCACAAATCCTTTTCATAGATTTTTTTTTTTTGGTTCTATCTTTACACTAATGCCACATACATATCACCCTAATTACGGTAACTTCTTAATTAAATCTTAAAAATCCAGCTTTATTTTGCCTTCTTTCTTTTTTGATGTTGTTTGTTGTTTTAAACCCCTTTACATTAGAATAGAAATTTGAGGATATGTATGTCAATTTTAATAAAATTCTCCCAGGGTTTTGATTGGGATTACATTGAATCTATACATCAATTTAAGTAAAGTTAACATATTAATATTAATGAATCTTCTACTCTCTAAACATGGTTTATTCATCCATTTGTTGAGGATTTCTTTAATATTTGTCATAATAATTTGAATAATTTGAATTTCCAATATACATGCCTCACTTGGTTTAGTTATGTTGCTAAGCATTATAAATTTTGGTACTTTTTAAATGGAAAACTCTTACTTTCTAACCTTTTGCTAAAAACTCTTACTTTCCAATTTTTTACTACCAGGATATAGACATCTAATTGTATTTATTATCTTGTATCCTAATTTTATAGGGTATACTCTTTATCCTTCACATTTCTGCCTGGAATGAGAACCCTTGAGAGTATTACCTTTCTTACTTAATATGGTTCCTCATTTCTTGCATTTAATTGATTTGTGGTTGTTTCTATCCTCAATATTTTAATTGGTTTTATAATACTGTGATTTTATAGTTCATCTGATTTACCTTGTTTTTGTTGGTAGAATGAGAGTGATGGGGGCACCTGGGTGGCTCAGTGGGTTAAGCCTCTGCCTTCGGCTCAGGTCATGATCTCAGGATCCTGGGATCGAGTCCTGCATCTGGCTCTCTGCTTAGCGGGGAGCCTGCTCCCCCCGCCCCCCGCCTCTCTGCCTACTTGTGATCTCTGTCTGTCAAATAAATAAACAAAATCTTAAAAAAAAAAAGAGTGAGAGTGATGATCTCTTGCAACTTTCTATATCTAACCTAGGAGTAGAATGACCCTAACACAGTTTTCAGTTCTGTAGGATCTGGAGTGGTAGCTCCTCTTACTTGTTTGTTTTTCTGTCTTGATTTCTTGTTCAGGCCACTAGAACTTTATCAGTTATTTTAATTTTTCAAACAACCATCTTTTGATTTTGTTAACTTTCTGTTTTTTGTTTTCTATTTTATTTATTTCTGCTCTGATATTTACTATTTCCTTCCCTCTACTTGCTTTGGCTTTCATTTGCCCTTTGTTTTCTAGCTTCATAAGGTAGAAGTTTAGATCACATTTTTACAAGTTTTTCTTTCTAATATGTGTATTAGAACCTATAAATTTCCCTATAATCTGCATTATACGAATTTTGATGTGTTGATTCTTTGTTGATTCTTTGTAAATGGAATATTTAATTAAAATCTATTTTAATCGAACTAAAACTGATTTATTTTTGACTCATGAGTTATTTAAGAATATTCTGGCATTTTGTAGTTCTCTTTCTGTTATTGATTTCTACTTCTATTGTGCTCAGATAACATATTCTATACAATTTTAGTCTGTAGTTATTAACTTATTTTAAAATGTCAGTTAGGTCAGCTTGGTTATTCAAATCTTCATTATCCTGACAAGTATTTTTGTTTCATTATTCCATCAATCCCTAAGTGAGGAATGTTAAAAGAACCAACGGTGATCATGGGTTTGTCTACTTATCCTTTTAGTTTGGTTAATTTTTTTTCATGTATTTTGAACTTCATTAAGATTGTTATATATGTGTTGAAGGACAAGATCAGTAGAGTGTAAAAGTAACCAACAGAATGGGAGAAAATATTTGCAATTCATATACCTGATAAGGGATTAACATCTAGAATATATAAGGAACACCTACAGCTCATAATAAAATCAAACAATGAAAAATGGATAAAGGAATTGAATAAAAACCTTTCTCCAAAAAATACACAGATGGTCAATAAGCACATGAAAAGATGCTCAACAATCCTAACCTTAGGGAAATATAAATAAAAACCACAATGAGATAAAACTTCATATCCATTAAGGACAGTGGTTACAAAAGAGAGGAAAGAAGGAAGCAAGGAAGGAAAGAAGGAAGGAAGGAAGGAGAAATAAGTGTTGATGAGGAGAAATTGGAACCTCTATGCATAGCTGGTAGTAATGTAGAGTGATAGCTACTGTGGAAAATGGTATGGCTATTTCTCAAATAATTATAGAATTATACATGATCCAACATTTCCATTTCTGGATATATGCCTAAAACAATTGTCAGCAGGTAATTAAACAGATATTTGTACACATAAGTTCATAGCAGTGTTATTTATAATAGCCAAAAAGTGGAAGCAACCCAAATGTCTATTGACAGATAGACATTTGTGGTATATACATATAATGGAATGGTATTCAGCTTTAAAAGGAAATGAGGGGGCTCCTGGGTGGCTCAGTGGGTTAAAGCCTCTGCCTTCGGCTCAAGTCATGATCTCAAGTTCCTGGGATCGAGCCCCGCATCGGGCTCTCTGCTCAGCAGGGAGCCTGCTTCCTTCTCTCTCTCTGCCTGCCTCTCTGCCTACTTGTGATCTCTGTCTGTCAAATAAATGACTAAAATTAAGAAAAAAAAAGGAAATGAGATTTTGATGCATGCCATAAAATGAATGAAATCTGAAGATATTTTCCTAAGTGAAATAAATGAGACACAAAAGGAAAAATACTGAATGATTCACCTTATATGAGGTATCTAGAGTAGTCAACATCATAGGGACAGAAAGTAAAATGGTGGTTACTGGGGACAGAGTGGTGGTAGTCGTGAAATTAGAAGTTATTGTTTAATGTGTATAAATTATTTAGTTTGGGGAGATGAAAAAGTTCTGGAGATGAATGATGGTCCTGGTAGTATAACAATGTATTCAATGCCACTGAACTGTATATCTTAAAGTAGTTAAATAGCAAATTTTATCTTATATACATTTTATCACAATAAAAAATGATTGTTATGTCTTCCTGGTGAATCTGCCCTTTTAATATTATAAAACATACTTCTTTATATACTTCTTGTCTTAAAGTCTCTTTTCGGACATAAGTATACCTATACTAGGTTTCTTACGGTTAGTGATTATATATATATTTTTGCCATCCTGTTACTTTTAATCTTACTGAATCATTTTATTTAAAGATTCTTATACACAGCTGTTTCTTACAGATAGCATATAGTTGAGTCTTGCTTTTAAACCAGACTGACAATTCTGATTTTTAATTGGTTTAGACCATATGTATTTAATGTAATTATTGATATGGTTGGATTACATCTTCCATCTTGCTATTTATTTTCTATTTGTTCCATCTGTTTACTTTAATCTTTTTCCTGTATTCCTTTTCTACTTTCAGTATTCCTTTTTATTTTACTCACTTCCCTACTTTACTCACTCTACTTTATCCACTACAGCAAGCAAACCAAACAGTCCCACCTCAAGGCTTTATTTTATTTTATCTGCCTATTAAGTTATACCCCCAGAAATCCTTATAACTCATTCCCTCACTTCCACTCTGCTCACATGTGACTTTGAGAAGCTTTCCTTCATCACCTTTATTTGTTATCTCTCTTACATGACCTTATTTTTCATTACAGCATTTTCACCACCTGATGTTATGTTTATACTTGTTTGCTGATTTTTTTCTCCTCAAGACTAGAATGTAGGCTCCAAAGAACAGAACTTTGTACTTGTTTTGTTCATAAGTGTATCATCAGCTTAGAAGAGGATCTGGCAAATAGAAGGCTCCCAGAAATATTTTTGGAATAAGTGAATTCAAAGGACATGGATAAATTATTGAAATAAGGCTATTTAATCACAATTAAAAGAAAGTGGACTCAACCTATACTAATCAACCAGATTAAAACACAAACTTTATTTGTTAAGGACTGATGGCATAATATTGAAAGAAAAGAAAAAATAAATACTCCATAACCCCTTGTTTTTGTTCATTGTTTGTGAAGGAAACTAATCTTGAAACTAAATATTACAGAACTGAAATTATACAGGGAAAACAGAGCCAAGGAGACAAATTTTGAGAAAACCAAGATATTCTACATGATGTTGAGTCTCCTAGCACAGAAGGTTATACTCTAAATGTCATTATTCCCATGACATGTTAGGAACCCAAGGGTTCATGGAACATGTTAGGAACCCAGCGATGTGGTGAATGGGAGTTAAGGAATCTAAACAGAATACATAAAAACTGGGGTGCCTGAGTGGCCCAGTTGTTTAAGCATCTGCCTTCTGCTTCGGTCATGATTCCAGCATCCTGGGATGGAGCCCCTCATCAGATTCCTTGTTCAGCAGGGAGTCTGCTTCTCCTTCTCTCTCTGCACTCTTTCTGCTCATTCTCTCATCCTTTCTCTCAAATAAATAAATAAAATCTATAAAAAAAAATAAGAACTTACAGAAGAGCTATTCCTTTTTTATTATTAAGTTTTTCATGTTAATTCCAATATAGTTAACATACAGTGTTATATTAGTTTGAGGTGTACAATACAGTGATTCAACAATTCTATACATTACTCCACACTCATCATAAATGTACACTTTAATTGCATCACCTATTTCATCCACTCCCTCCTACCCACCTCCTCTCTGGTAACTATCAGTTTGTTCTCATAGCTAAGAGTCTGTTTCTTGGTCTCTCTCTCTCTCTCTCTCCCTCTTTGCTCATTTGTTTCTTAATTCTACATATGAGTGAAATTGTATGGTATTCGTCTTTCTTAGACTGACATATTTCACTTAGCCTTAGTCTCTAGCTCTATCCACGTTGTTGCAAATGACTAGATATCATTATTTTTTGTGGCTGAATAATACTCCATTGTACATATATATCACATCTTCTTTCTATTCATCTATGGATGGACACTTGGGTTGCTTCCATAATTTGGAATTACAAATAATTCTGCAATAAGCATAGGGTGCATGTTTTCCTTTGAATTAGTGTTTTTGTATTTTTTTGGTAAATACCCAGCAGCACAGATACTGGATCATAAGGTAGTTCTATTTTTAACTTTTTGAAGAACCAAGTCACTTTGATTTAGAGAACAAAATGACGAGTATGTCTGAAGATATTGACAAGCTGAAGGGATAAGAAGAACCTAAGAAGACAAGTTTTTAAAGGAGTTAACAGTAAGGTCATGCATGTGGGTCCAAATAAAAAGTCAACGAACCACAATGATACAGTGTCAGGGAAAGAGGGAGGAAACTAACTCGGCAACAACTTCTTTTAAAAAAATGATTTAGAGAGCTTAGCCAATGGACCATGTATGATATGACCAAACATAAGCTAATGTGATCTTTGTTTGCAAAAATGAGTACCTTGTCTGAATGAATCAAATATCTAAAACTTAAAGAATAACTTGAAGAGCATCAGATAAAGACAACCTGGAAGATAAAGGGACTTAAATCTTGGCATGAGAGGAAAGGTTAGAAACACTGAAAATCACAGACCTTGAGATAGTTTGAGAGTGGAGGAGGACATGCAGGACAAAGTAGTTGCCTTTATGTATCTGGAAGTTGTTGAGGAAAAGAGGGAAGAATCATTATTCTTTTTACTCCAAGAATTAAAATTTGTGCTAATGAACATAAATCTACAGTTCAGTTCACCTTGAGTCAATAAAAGGAAGAACTTTCTAGTCCTCAGCATAGTCTGAAGGTGGAATAGGATGTATCAGAGTCATCTAGAGAGGTTGCCTAAATACACAGATTCCTAAGCCCACCTGAGAATTCCTTCCAGGACTGGGAGTCTAGGAGTTGTATTGTTTTTAAACTTCTTTGATACTTTTGATATAAAACCAAGTTTGGAAACCACCAGGTCAAACAAACTTTTTCAGATATGATATGTAGTAGGATACCAATAATTGATGGGGAGGCTGAGATGGAGTTAGACTGGATTTTCTGTAAAGTCTCTTCATGCCCAACTCATAAAGTGGCACTTGTCTTTGTGAATTCACTTTGGCTCAGGCCATGGCCCTGACCCTTGCAGGGTCTTAAGAAACTAAATTGGTCTTTGTCTCACATGTCCTGAGTCGTGTTAGAAAAACTCAGGACAAAATTAAAAGCTGGTCAAGAAATGAGGAGAAAACCCACAGACTTTGAGAAAATATTTGCAGAAGACCCATCTGATAAAGAACTGTTATCCAAAATATGTAAAGTTCTCTTAGAAAGCAAGTAACTGGATTGAAAAATGGGCCAAAGACTGTAACGGAAGACTCATCAAAGAAGATATTCAAATTGCTAATAAGCATACGAATAGATGCTCCACATCTTAGGTCATCAAGGAAATGCACATTAAAATGAGATACCGGGGTGCCTGGGTGGCTCAGTGTGTTAAAGCCTCTGCCTTTGGCTTAGGTCATGCTCCCAGGGTTCTGAGATCAAGCCCCTCATTGGGTTCTCTGCTCGATGGGAAGCCTGGTCCCTCCTCCTTCTCTCTCTGCCTGCCTCTCTGCCTACTTGTGATCTCTGTCTGTCAAATAAATAAATAAAATCTTAAAAAAATAAAATGAGATACCACTACACACCTATGAAAATGGCATAAATCTGGAGCACTGACAACACTAAATGCTGGATAGCATGTAGAGCAACAAGGATTCTCATTCATGGCTGATAAGAATATAAAATGCAACACCCATTTTAGAACAGTTTGGGGTTAATTACAAAACTAAGCATACTATAAGATCCAGCAATTGCTTTCCTTGGTATTTACGCAAAGGACTTGAAAACTTACATCCACACAAAACCTGTCCACACAGATGTTGATTAATAACTACCAAAACTTGGAAGCAACAAGATGTTCTCCAGTAGGTGAATTGATAAATAAACTATAGTATATCCAGATAATGGAATACTATTCAGGGATAAAAGGAAATGAGATATCAAGCCATGGAAAGACATGGAGGAAACTTAAATGCATATTACCAAGTGAGCACTGGGTGTTGTATGTAAGTATGAATCTATGTATGTATGTAAGATGAATCACTAAATTCTACACCTGAAACTAATATTACACTGTATGATAACTAACTGGAATTTAAATGAAAACAAACAAAAGAAGAAGTAAATCTGAAAGACTATATACTGTATTATTCCAACTATGTGATTTTCTGGAAAAGACAAAACAGTGGAGACAGTAAAAAGATCAGTGGTTTCTGGGTTGGGGTGGGGTGAGGGATAAGTTATGTGGCGCACAGGGGATTTTTAGGGCAGTGAAACTACTCTGTGTGATACTGTAATGGCGGATATATGTCATTATACATTTGTCCAAACCTACAGGATGTAGAATACCAAGAGCGAACCCTACTGTAAATACGAAGTTTGGGTGATTATCATGTGTCTGTATCATAGGTTTATTGGTTGTAACAAAGGAATCACTCTATTGAGTGACGCTGATAATGCAGGAGGCTATGTATATGTGGGGGTGGTAGGTATATGGGAAATCTCTGTACCTTCCTCTCAATTGTTTTGTGAACATAAAACCTCTCAAAAAAAAAAAAAAAACAAAAAAAAAACAAACCTCGATGCCAGTGTGTCTAGGTGGCTCTGTTGGTTAAACACCTGGCTCTTGATTTCAGCTCAGGTCATGATCTCAGGATTGTGGGATTGAGCCTCAAGCCAGGATCTACACTGAGCAGTGAGTCTGCTTGAGATTCTCTCCCTCTGCTCCCCCGACCTTGTGCATGCTCTCTCTCTCTAAATAAGTAAATAAATAGATAAATAGAATCTTAACAAAAACCAATGTCTCTAAAAAGCTGAAAAGAGTTAAAAGTTATCTACCCTATACAAAGTTTATCAAATCTATGTGTCATTATTTAGCAATATTTCTCAACACAATGTTAGAATTCACCAGTATTGTTGATATGCTGTATTGGACATGATAAAATGAATAAATATAATTGCGGTTTCTTTAGGGTCAAGCTGGGTCAGATTAATTTTTTTTCTCTTGTAGAGGTATTTGCCTGGGAAGCTAGTTGTGCTAGATCTAGTTTCACTAATGATTTTTTCCCAACACCTAATTGTCATGTAATTGGCTTGTGTTTATTAGAGGATGTATGAGGTAGTGTCAAGTTGAGAATATTTACATAAGAACTATCATACTTATCAAATATGGGCTCTCCTCATATGACTAGAGGATAAATTCTCACTTTTACCAAAACAATTAGAGTTAGAATATGAAGAATCAATTTACAAATGATTACTCCCTTGGATATAGAGAAACTAGCTGTAAGTTTAGGCTAATGTTCAAGCAACATCTACTTGAAATGCTATGTTTTAGTAACAAATATTCAGGCACATAAACCCATAGATACAGATTTAATCAGATAAGAGATTTACAATGAAGAGGACAAAATATGAGATACTAGTGACAGTATGACAAATAAGAAGTCAAACCATAAAGTTCATTTCAAGACAGAACTGAGATACTTGTCTTCACCCCTTAGTTATTAGTTGTGTGATCTTGGGCAAACTGCTTAATCTGAGTTCCACTTTGTCCATAGAATGGGGATAAAAAATAATATTTCTGTCATACTTTGTATCAACAGAATGACAGTGACATTACCTTAACGAAGATTCAAGATTGCTCCTTTCAGTAGAAGCGTTTCTGCTGCCTCATTTGACATCTCTCTACTAAGGTGTCTACTGGATGTAACAGGATGTCAAACTAAAATGTTTCTGTGCCTCAGATAGGCAGCTAAATCCCCTAAAAGGAGAACAGCAGGTGTCCCGTTCTAAAGGCAGCTTCCCCAAATCCTTGCAGAACCTACTTAAAAAATGGCCAAACCAGCTCTGCTATATCCTCTCCATTTTATAAAGGCATCAAAAAGAATAATCAGAGAAATTGTCTGCTTAGTGTGTATTACATTCTTGGAGCATCTACCTCCTCCACCCACCAAATCAAGTGAGGGGAGATCTAAGAGAACCTCTTAAATTTGTAAGGGGGACTTTAATTAAAAAAAGGGGGAGACTGGCTTCTTTTCTACAGGTGGGCACCTGCATGTAAAGTGGATTCGCTGAGTTGAAAAAAGGGTAAAGGAGCTGGTGAGAAATGGTAATGAAATATTGTCAGGAAGAGAGGGAATGGAAATACTGTCCACAGTGGCACTACTGTTTGTTCTAGTAGGGGTCTATGAGTTTCTTTTGGACCTTTAGGACTCTGGGAGGTAGCTGGTCTCGTGCCATGTGGCCAGGATGCTGACCAAGTGCCAGACGAAGGGACGCCAGCAGCAAGGAGGTGCAGATAAAGAGAGGAGATTGGAAGAAATCATGTCAGAGAGTATCTCCCTTATAAGAAGTATGCAACAGGACTGAGCCCTTTAGGATTCAGATTGCTAAGTATACCATTTATACTTGCTTTCTATGAGATTCTTATCTGCACCCCCAACAGGATCACAATAAAATGTCAGGAAACAATCATCTCTGGCTTAGCACCCACCTGTGAAATTACTGGAACCCTACTTCCTCCAAACCCTTCCTATGGATAAAAGAAGTACCCTGGGGTCTCTTATCAAGTCTTTTGATACAGCTGACACCTGCATGTCTCACCTTGTTATTTCTGCTCTGCTACTCAGCAATGGCTTGGAGACACCAGGTGTCTGTGGTGTTCTCCTCTGCTATTTTCAAGTAGCTTAGTTCTGGTTGTTGTTTGGTCCTGCTCTAGTGGTCTCCACATGGAAGGGGGAAAATGCTCCTCTTCTCTCCCTTGCTTTGTTCATTTCTCATATCTGACAGCTTGCCTATTCCACGTGATTCAATATTTTTTATATGCATTTTCCTTTGAAGATAATGTGTCACCAAACCAAGAGATTTTCGAAGTCATTCATCCCTTGTGACTACCCATACCCTGCCCCCACCCCCAATCATGTCCCTTGGTCAAGTGTTGGGACTTCCACTTTATCCTCTTCGGATGGCTTCTTTTCCCCATTGGACCATCAACATCATCTTCTTCATCCCTCCACAGTGTCTATTCGGGTGCCCTGCCTGGGCCTGTGGGAAGTCTCACTTCTAGACAGAGCAAGGATCTTAGCCCTGGAAGTCATGTGTCAGCCCCAGAATTTCTATGGCTTTCCCAACTCCTTGAGTTTCTTGCAAATAAGACCTGGCTGGTCTTCCTTACCAGCCACTGGGACAACCAAACCCTACGGGATTTTTACAGTAGTATATATTTGGTTGAAAACTTGGTTTTGGTAACCCTTTATAGGGCAAACAGTTCTTGCACATGATGCTAATGGGGGAAAAGATCTGAAGAAGAGGGTGTGTGTTCACAGCATTTCAAAAAAAATTGCCTCCGTTTATTTTCTCTGATGAATCATATCTTCATAATCCAGCATTACCATAAGAGCAGTCTTAAGGCTTTGCTTTCAGAAGCGCCAGTAGCTGCAGGTGATTGCTAACAACCATACCCGTTATGTTGCAATATAATGAATAGTTACAGAGTTTAATAAAAGGGAAAGGGCCAAGCAAAAATTTGTGACAAGAACAGGGAAATGGAGCATTTAACAGGATTTGTTTTCAAGCTGTTATTTGGCAGATTTAAATAAATCCTCTTAAGTGCTTCAATTTTTGAGCCCTAAGTGTGCCTTAGTTGGTGTCAAGACTTTTTTTTTTTGAACTTGGTACATGGGACCATCCCAGTTGCTGGGTGTGATGAAGTCTCTCATGTTCATGGAATGTTATGCTTCCCCACTAATTACACTACTTAAAAAGCTGTCTCCAGTTCTTGGGGCTTTTAAAGACAATGACAGTATTTTCAGGATTCAACCATTCTGAGATCAAAGTCCACATCCTGGGTCAGGCTAATTTGGGCAGATATTTCAGTGCTCAACAATCATAGATGCACTTCTCAACTATACATTTCAGTTTCCTGTCATAGAAACCCCAAGAGTATATCTGTCAAAATGGAATATTTAGATTAATTGGGGCTTTTCAATGGCATCTGGCCCAGGAGGACCTCGTCACCCCGGGTGAGTTGTGGACTGTCCTTTGGAAGACCTCCAAGCACAAAGGTTCCAAAACCTTCTTCAGTTAGTCTCATCCTTTAAATGTCCTGTGCATTCGAGGGCTTCCTTTCCTAATTTAATTTTCCCCCTTCTAATGAAGATCAAGGACAGCTGGTCCATATCTGTATACAATTCCTTTATTCATGATAAAAAGCGATTAAAAAATGAAATCCTGATTTTTTTATTTGAAATATTCCTTAATTAATGAAAACAAATGAAATCCCAGTTTCTTATAAGTTCAGTAAAAATTGCTACTTATTGAAACCATAGGGAACACATTGTTTTGAAAAATGTCATTTGCCACTAAATCAAATTTCAAGTCTCATTGTAATATTTATTGAGCAGAGCAGTTTTCTTACAGGAAGACTGTCTTTATGGAAATTTAGGTAATTGAATGTGAACCATGGGGTGGTTTTCAGAAGGGTGGTTTCCCTCATTGTCCAAGGAGTCCTCAGAGACCTTAGATGACACGGTTCCCTATAGTCATCCCTAGAATCTCATATTTACCCAACAACATACACGGTATGGTCCTGGTCATTTTATTAATGCTTTTAACTGGTCAAGGCTGATCTGTGAGAACTAATTTAAATAACAGCAGAGTTTTGAAACACCAGTTAAGAGAACAACCAAATTATGTCTAACATTCCTAAACTATCACATATTTTAATAATTTTGTAGTTTTATACATGGATAAAGTATATAAAAGTCAACTTTTGCTTTACAATAAGTAGATGTTCACAGCTGTGCCAACTGGCTTTCTTCATACTTCTCAATTTATGACCATTCAATGAGAATAATGTTATTTCATATCTAGAGACATTTTAATAAAAGCCTTCAGCATTTATGTCCTTTCTTCAAATGTTTAACAGATGACAGTGTATCACTCTTGATTCTTAAAGAGACAACTTGCTTTAAGCAGTATGAAAAACACAAACTTAATGTAAAACACTAAAGTATATTTCTTGGCCAGAGGCTGAAGACAGAAAAAGACAGCAACCATGTAAATGGGGGATTCATGTCCTTTTACAGAAATTTCCTTCATCTAACAATGCAAGCGAAAGCAGTGACATAAATTATTGAGTGGTTCTTTTGTGTTGATTGTGGTGTTAAGATCTTTACAATATTTCATGACCCCAAGAGATAGTTATTACCTTCTCTACTTATGGCTCTACTAAATAACTGAACTTCCAGAGCATTAGTGATTTGTCCAAGGTCATTCATTTAATAAGTGGCTGAGCTAAGATTTGAACCCAAGGTATCTGACTCGAAAGGCATACTTCTAAGCCATCTGATGGCACTTCATTTTCCACTAGAGAACTCTATCAGTTATTCACTCCTTCAGGTCTTTAAAGGTTTTCCATTTTAAAACCACAAAGTCATATGCAAGCAGTTTAAAGGATGTTGAGCTCAGCCATCCTGAATGTCAAGACCTTGTCTTTCCTGGGAGATTTAGTCCGGTCACCAGTGTTTCAGAGACACGTATTAGTTGCAGCAATTGTATTTCTCCATTCAGGGAATAATACCTTATTCTAAAGCTGTTTTTTCTTTTTTTAATTGCTTGGAAGGAGACTGACTTTTCCACTTATTAAAAAAAAGCTAAGCCTTTTCCTAATTTATGTGGAATTGCCCACACCCAGTCGATCTCATACTGACCTTTGCTCATTAACTGAATTTCTTTTCATCCCAGAAGGACTGCTCCTTGATTAAACAACTCGAATGGGGATGATGACCGAAGAGCATCTCACATAACACCAGTCTGCTAGAAAATGAGTTGTAGATGGGGGTACTTAAATATATTGCCTATTTAAGGATTTGACCATTTCTCTTTCATTTTCTGTTTAATTTTTTTGTGACCAAAAAGCACTCAAGTCGTAGGATTCGTATCAACTGTAACCTAGTTCTAGAACCATTTTCAGCTTATCCTATCTATAGTTTGCTAACCGAAAGTTCTCTGGCTCTTCCTAAATAATGCAATCCAAACAAAAATAGATCAGTGAGAAAATACTTTATAATATCCATTAGTCCCATTACTAGAGATTCTCTATATTGAAAACCAACCTCATTATTTATAAAATTTGAGAATTTCAAAATCCAGTATATTATACAATCAGGCTTACCTATAATTTCAATTAGTATCGAATTCTTAAAATTAAGACCCTGTAGTCTTTCCTAAATTTTGAAGTTCAACTTACAAATACAATTGTTGTTAAAAGTACAAACTTTTTAGTAACTAAGAAATATAACTTTAAGGAATTGATTATGTGTCTGATTGACTTAACAAACTAAGATCTCTTTAAACAATCAGTCTCATTTACAAGCGTGGGCATTTTAAATTGCAGCTATAAATGTAACATATTCAGTTTTCTTTTTAAGCACTTTAGGTACTTGACCAGACAAGACAAGTTTATATCTCTAATGAGCAAACTGTCTTCCAGTCTAATAAATTATTAAACATATAAATTTAATAAATCTAGTTCTCTTAAGCATTCTTATTCTGTTTACAAACTTAGTCAAAAATCTTACACCTTCAACTTGAATCACAAGTCAATTATATATTTTAAATTGGAATCACAAGGCTAATCTGTCAGAATCTCTATTACACCAGTTCTAAATCATTATAAACACTTTAAATCCCGAATATACACAGATTGTCCTGATGATTAAAAACCTATTCTTGAACTTGACACTAAAGTATTACTACTTCATCATCTGTATAATTAATACTCAACCATCCTGGATTTGGAAAGACACTCATGAAAGTTTTTTCATCTCAGATGAGGAATCTGAGGCTTTGCATGTTCAGGGTTATTCTTTTTATCTCAAATATGGACACCTGGAGCCCTTTTTAGTAGTTGCTATGAAAACGAAGACTATAAGTTATATCCTTTAGATGAGGTTTGTGTAGCAACTCCCAACTTCTTGGTTCAAGATACGTTTTTATTTAATTGCTTCAGCTAATTTGGTTAGGTGCCAGTCTCTGCCCCCAACCAGGATATAATGAACTGCCAACAGTTTGCTCTTTATTTTCTAAATTTCCTGATTAAATTCTGGATCTTTTTCATATTCTCTTTGCCCCTCAGGGCCATAGCACTTACAGATATTTTAATGACATCTAATTGTATTCTGCATATTTCTCATACCTGTCTGATTCTCCATATAACTACAAAGACATACTAATGACAGATACATATTTTGGGGAAATATATTACAAATTGGAAACTAATTTTAGTAAATTCTTGATCAAAGATAAGTGGCGAAGATCACAGAAAACTGCTTTACTCTTCCTGGGTCTTGATTAATAAATTAGTTTTTCTTTCCAATTAGTTTGTGAGTCAAACTTTAAAAACCAGATATCTTCTAAGAGGCTTTTTCAGACATACCAAAAGTACAAGCAACAAAAAAAGTAGATAAATTGGATTTCATCAAAATTAAAAACTTTTGTTCATCAAAGGACACTATCAGGAAAGTGAAAATACAACCTGCAGAGTGGAAGAAAATATTTATAAATGATGTATAATAAGGGCTTAGTATCCAGAATACACAAAGACCTCTCACAACCCCATAACAAAATGACAAAAACCCAATTAAAAATTAGCATAGGACTTGAATAGATGTTTCTCCAAGGATGATATACAAATGTCCAACAAGCACATGAAAAGACACTCAACATCATTAACATTAGAGAAATAAAAATCAAAACCACAATGAATTACCACTTCCTACCCACTAAGATGGCTATAGTTTTGGGGTTTTTTTAAATTATTAACATATAATGTATTATTTGTTTCAGGGGCACAGGTCTGTGATTCATCAGTCTTACACAATTCACAGTGCCCACCATAGCACATACCCTCCCTAATGTCCATCACCCAGCCACCCTAACCCTCCCATACCTCTCCATCCAGCAACCCCCAGTTTGTTTCCTGAGATTAGGAGTCTCTTACAGTTTGTCTCACTCTCTGGTTTCATCCAGTTTCATTTTCTCCTGTCTTATCCCATGAGCCTCTACCTTGTTTCTCAAATTCCACATACCAGCGAGATCATATGATAATTGTCTTTCTCTGATTGACTAATTTTGCTTAGCATAATAACCTCTTGTTCCACGTCATTGTAAATGGCAAGATTTCATTTTTGATGGCTGCATAATATTCCATTGTAGATATCTACTACCTCTTCTTTATCCATTCTTCTGTTGATTGACATGTAGGCTTTTTCCATAGTTTGGTTATTGCGGGCATTGCTGCTATAAACATTGGGGTGCATGTGAGGATGGCTACAATTTTTTTTAAAATGTAGAAAATGATATGTTGATGAGGGTGTGGAGAAATTGAACAGTGGCATGTTGCTAGTGGAAATATAAAATGATGCAGTCACCATGGAGAACAGTTTGGCAGTTCTCAAAAAGTTAAATATAGAATTGCCATATGACCTAGAAATTCCACTCCTAGATATATACCTAACATAACTGAAAACAGGTATTTTTAAAAACCCAGCTTATACATGAATGTTCATGACTGCACTATTCACAATCTCCGAAAGATGGAAACAACTCAAAAGTCCATTTACTAATGAATGGATAAACAAACCATGGTAAATTCATACAATAGAGTATTATTTACTCATTAAAAGGATCCATGCTATAACATGGACAAACTTTGAAAACATTATGCCAAGCAAAAGAAGCCAGGCACAGAGGTGACACATGGCATGATTCTGTTTATATGCAACATCCCAATGGATAAATCCATTGGGACAGAAACAGAAGACTGGTTTTCAAGGGCTCAGAGGACATAGGGGATGGGAAATGACTACTATTTAATAACTACAAGATGTCCATTAGGGCTGCAAAACTATTTTGGAAGTAGGTTGCACAACATTTTGAATATATCAAATGCCATCGAATTGCACATATTAAAATAATTAATTCTTTGTTTTTAAAGATTTTATTTATTTATTTGACAGACAGAGATTACAAATAGGCAGCGAGGCAGGTAGAGAGAGAGGGGGAAGCAGGCTCCCCGCCGAGCAGAGAGCCCGATGTGGGGCTCGATCCCAGGACCCTGAGATCATGACCTGAGCCCAAGGCAGAGGCTTTAACCCACTGAGCCACCCATGTGCCCCTAAAATAATTAATTCTATGTTATGTGCATTTTACGTCAATTTAAAAAGTTCAAAAATATAAAAAAGGCTTTTTCAACAAAGTCCCATCTTTTTTTTTTCTCTACTAAGGATGATATTAAGAACCAGATTATTACTTGCACTCTTTCTCCTAACTTTTCTAGTGAAATTTTGCCACAAATATGGAGGTTCTCTCATCTATGTAAGGGGTGAGCAATGTTCTACAGAAATAATTGCTCCCAGCTTTATAGGAGCAACATGACCTAACCTACTCTTATAAGTGAAATGATTGACAGTCATGACATCAATTATGACTGTTCTTTCTCATTTGGGATGCCAAACTTTACTGACACCAAGACACATATTTACTCATTACTGAGATCAATAAACTTTTCAAAATATTTCCTACGTGACCCTCTCCCACTTTTTTGTTTGATATGTAAATTATCTTCTGCAAATGAAATGGCTCAATTCTTGTGATATCATGCCTCAGAAATACTTATATTCAAAAATCACAACACACTGAATCCTCAGAACAAGCTTATTAGATAGGAAGTATTACTATCCCCCTTTTATAAGGAGAATGAGGGACAAAGAGATGAAGTGGCTTGGTCAATATATTTATCTACTACGTGGTAAGCTAGCATTCAAATCCAGTCCTGCTTCAAACTCCAGGTTTTAAACTAATGCTTTTCTATTCTACCTCCTAGAATCACTTATCAAACCTATCATGTTCTAGGTGAAGGAAAATATAGCAAGGGTAGTTTGTGCTCACCAAATACCCATAGGCTTTTCTATATTTTCCAGCCCATTTTGCAGTTGAGTTGAGATCACATGACTAATTCTGGTCTATTCACTTAGAGTAGAAATGGTATGTGTCACTTCTAATCTAAAGCAGTTGAGAACAAGGGTGAGTTCTCCATGCTCTTTCTTGCCCATTTGCAAGGCTGGAAAGGAAGAACTTTGAGCTGTTGGAGATGCAAGATGAAAGCAGCCTGGAGGATCCGAGTCACTGTTAAAGGAAAGTGTCTCTCCCCTATCCTTGAAAAGGCTATCAGACCCACATCAGACTTTGACATGACTGAGAAATCAACCTTTAGTATGTTGAGCCATGAGTTATTTTTACCAAAACATATCCTAGTCTCTTCTGACTAGCATAGGATTATCATTGATAAATGACATAAAGTCTTGACTCATGGGGCTGGGGTTTTGCAAGGGCCTCCCGGCCTCTCCTTAGTTATTGTTATGGTTTAAGTTGTGTCTCCATCCCCAAAATCGTGTGTTGAAGTCCAAAGCCCAAGTACCTCCGAATGTGGCCTTTTTTTTTCTTTTTTTTTTTTTTGCAAATAGAGTCACTACAAATTTAACTAGTTAAGATGAGGTCATTAGCGTGGGCTTTAATCCAATGTAACTGGTACCATTACAAAAGGGAGAAATTTGGACACAGAGGCAGGCACGCAGGAAGAACGCCCCGTGAGGATGAAGGCAGAGAGGAGAGGCCTGGAACCGAATCCACCCCGGCCCTTTCCACTGTCAGAAGGCGCCCTGCCGATACATTTTTCTGTCTTCCAGCCTCCAGAACTGTGAGACAGCAAGTTCCTGTCGTTTTAAGCCACCCAGGCTGTGGCTTTCTCCTGGGGCAGCTCTAGCAAAGGAAGCAAAGGAAGATGGATACGCCCTCTCCACGTGGGCTGGCGGGCGCTCCACCCTCAGAGCGCTGCCCGCTGACTAGCGCGTGGCACTGCGCATGTGCAGCTTTCTTTCCTGGCTAAGTCCGTTAAGAACTACCATGAGCCTGCTAAGAATCTTTTGGGAGACTGGATAACACTGCTCAAATGAAGTAATAATTCCTCTGTTTTAAAACAAAATCCCTTTAAAAACAAACATGGAAGGGATTACAGGGTGAACAAAGATGTTCAAACAATGATAGGAAGTGTATTAAAAATACACGGTAGGGACAGAACTGGAGACCAAGCAAGACAATTTGAAGGTCTGAAATTGAAATTTTTCGCTAATAAATTCTTTACCCTGTGACAAAGGGGAGCCTCGAATGGGAGAGCTCACTAACCTCTGGGAGCTTGTTCAGACACGGAGAGCAAATTCAATCTTCCTGGACCAGGCAGAGGTCGAGCCCAAAATGGAATCCTTTTTTTCTTTTTCCCTTTCGCCTGTGGATTCTAGCTACTCCCCTGACTGAGCTACTCTCTCTGCATTGTAAGTGAGATACCTGGGGCTGGTAGGAAAGAAGGACGCCTTCCTCATCTTGGCAGCCTGAGCTTGCCAAAGGAACAGGCTTCAAATTCCAGTCTTACAAGGGAAATATTCTGGTGCAAATAGCGGCCTTGTAACAAGTCCATACAATACAGGAAAGACCCTGCCGTGTAGATCTGGACCTAAACATTGCACAAAGAACAATTTTTCTTTGAACAAAAACTAAGAAGATGGTTAACAAATCACCCCCAGGTAACCCCAAGCGATATGCCTCGAATCTGAGCTGAGCAATCCAGGCTCCTGTGCACTTTGCAATCTTCCATGTTTTCCTCTCACATACCCTGAGTAGAAGTGGATTAACCACTATGAAACGTGATTGGTCTTGCTATTTATTTATGTAGATGGTTTTTATTGCCTCAACAGAGAGTTTGGAAAAGTGGTTTTGCTTTGGCCGTCTACCCCTCAGGGTCCCTGGCTATGCCTTTCTTCAGATACCCTCCAGCGAGGCTTGTTTAGTGAAAGTTGTAAGGCGGTAAGATATTGATTGCCAGCGGATATCACAAACCAATAACCCTGGCTGGGCAGGGCCTCACAGGAACAAATGAGTTATAACTGTGGGCTGGGACTGTGAGGGGAAGGGAAATTGTTTAAACAGCATTTCCGTTTCCACTCCGGATAGTACAAGAGAGTTGTGCCCATTTTCCCACCGTGCACTTCCTCGGGCTGAAGGAGGAAAATCCGAAAAATGGAAAGAAGTCGTTGCCTTTATGTCAGCATACCAGGCCACTGAGCCCAGGATATAGATGCCAAAATAGAAATCCTGTAGTCAATCAGCAACTATTTAATGAGCACATCTGTTCAATTCAGTTCGGTTATTTGTTGAGCTCTCATTTTGTGCAAAGCCGCGACAGGGACTGTAGAGATGTAAACTTGAAGCAAATAGAGTCTCAACCTGCAGAAGTTCATAAAGATGAAAAAAAATGGACATGCAGGTAACTAATGCAAGGCCTATTGCGATGAGTACCCTAACCTAATCCAATTTCATTAAGCAAATATTCATTCATTTTCTACAAGGAGCATGGAAAGACAGTAAAATTAAAATTCGGGATCACATCACGGAGAAGGTGGGATTTTTGCAGGGCTTGAAGGATTGGTCTTCGGCTGACCCTGCACTTGATCCCAGGTGGAAGGAATGTGCAGAGACTAAGCTGGAGAGAGCAGAATCTTAGAGGAGTGATGAGGTGGGGAGGATGGAAACCGGGATGCACGTGGGCAGGAGGGTCATGAGGGAGGGGGCTGGGATGGGACATATATCAGAGGGGATTTCGAAGAGTGATAACACATAGAGCACGTAGAGCTCTGCTTTGGAATAGTAGCCTGTCATTTATATGATCTCTTTAAGAAAAAGAATAGAAAATTGTGGATGTAAACTTACATATATAAATTAGAAATTACTTAGAATTAAAAAAAAAAACCCTCACCAAATTATTGGAGTCTTGAAGATTCAGGTTTCCATTCCCTGTGATTTTGTTTGTTTGTTTGTTTGTTTTTGGCGAGTTACCAGCAATGCCTACATCAAAATGCACATGACTGAAAAGTTCCCTCCCTCCCCACTAGGACACTCCCAGCATGTCCAAGACTCCCAGGAGCCTGTTCTAGCAATGGGTCCAAAGGAGCCAACCTCTTTAGTTTCACAGTAAATCCATCTGTGCAGAAGTCTCAAATTTTGCTGATTTCTTACCAGTAAAAATTTTGAGCATGTACCCCAACCAACTGCGGCAAAGGCAATGGATAGGATTAGTCCCCTCCAGGTAAGTCTCTAATCTCGGAGGGGATACTTATGATTAGCAGCATCTTTCCCTCAGCTTGAAACACAGGGTTTAAGACAACGGAGGTCAGGTTGGCACGAAGAGACTGGAAAAAGGAAAGTCTTCAGGTAGGAGCCCCGTTAAGTATGTCTGAAAGAATAATGTCTTGGATGAAACTCTTGACCATGGGAAAAGCCATGAAGGAACAGAAGGGATTGAGAACACCTGGACATTGCTGTGTTCACCACCATTTTTATATCTGTAACAGCTCAGCTAAGAGCTGAATGTCAGCCAGTCTTTAGCACACCTTGGGCTGTTTGGAGTTTTATTTTGTATCTATTCAGTAACCTCAAAACAAGCCCTGGATGCTAGCCGTGACTTGTTTCCAACTCTCTAAGTGTATGCCCACTCACCAACTCTCAGGGTAGAGCTTCTTTCCTTTTTCTTTCTCTTTCAGTGGGGTCAACGCACCTACTGTCCCTGCACATCGGGGTGGCAGAAAAGTAGTGCCCTGATTCCTCAAAATGATCTCCTAGGACAATCTTGTTCTCTCTTTGCAATAGTCACATTATTTTTTTTTGAATACCAGTCTCTGGTCCCCCGGTAAGTAACAGTCAGGTCAGCTTCCATATGTAACGGCTCCCACTCAGGCCATAAAGCTTTGATATACTTAAACTAGTCTTTCACCAAAAGTTAGCAGTAAACAACTGGCCTATAAAGCTTTCTAAGAGGCAAGAGAACACCCGCTCTGTTGCTATAATTATGACTTCTCTCTTCGTGATGACCCTTGAGGAATGTAGTTAAAAAGCAGACATCCCACCTTTCTATTTTTCTCCATCTGTTTATTTTGCACAGTAAATTGCCAGCCCTGTGTTTGACGAAGGGGTAAAACACTACTGGGCCTCTTCTCTGGAACTCCTGAGAATGCAGCGAAGCACATACCCTTTAATTCCAACATCATCAAGAATTTACTTCCCACAAACTACATTTCGTCTTTTTCCCCCTCTCACGTGGCTGCTGGTATTTGGAGTAGTTTCAAGTTGTTTGAGAATGTGCTTGCATCAACAGAACCAGCAATTTATTTCTGCACACAGGGCAGAGACAGAGAAATGGGAATTCCGGCAAAGTTAACCGGGAAGCCTACCTGTGGCAGAATTGTTCTTCTGGTCCGTGACGCGGTTACTTGAAGTGCACTTAATGAGGCATCATGTCCTAACAACGGAGGCCAAGAGACGAGGATCCTAGCATCATTTTGTGTGGGCCAGAACCTTCCCAGCTGAGGGCATGGGGCTTTTCTCATTACTTGAAGCCCAGTTTGGCAGTATCAGTTAAGCAATTGTGCCTCCGAATGGCATTGAGTGGGGCAAGTTCCTTCCTCAGGGGAATTTAGGAAATGGAATAATTGATTGTGCTCAGGCACTCAGAGATTGTTGAGATGCTAATTAATTCACACATCTGCAACCATCAGTTCAGTTTTATTCAACAAATATTGAGTTGTTTTTTTTTTTAATCCTCTGTACCAGAGACCAGCATTATGGGCTGAATACCAGAAGCTGAAGGAAGTACAGTCTTAGTCCTCTCTCAGAGCCGTCTGTGGGAGGAGGAACTGCTCACAGATTATATGAAGGCCGCGTGGCAAACTCACTGATAGCCCTGGGCATGAAAAAGGGTAACTCAGGATCAGGGGTGCCTGCCCCAGTCTACAGAGGGTCAGGAGAGGTCAGGAAGGCCTCAGGGCAGGAGTGGCTGCTGAAACTGGATCTTTGAAAGGAAGTGGGGTTTAGGGAAACAGGGAAGGCAAAGACTGGGAGGCATGAAACAGCATGGAGTCCTAAGCAGCTTGAATTGCTGGTGATTAGAGAGTGGGATAAAGAGTGAAGCAGGGACGCCTGCCTTCCGGCTCAGGTCATGATCCCAGGGTCTTAGGACCCAGTCCTCCGTCAAGCTCCTTGCTCAGCAGGGAACCTGCTTCTTCCTCTGCCTGCCCCTCCCCCTACTGGTGCTCTGTCTCTGTCTCTCTCTCTGACAAAGAGATAAAATTAAAAAAAAAAAAAGGAAAAGACAAAGAACGGAACAGAAGAGGGTAGAAAAGGAAGCAGAGACACGTGGTTGCCACACAAGAAAGGTGAAGTGGTCCGCCATAGGCGGTGGTTGGGGTGGGGGAGTCAACCTGAGGCGAGCGACTAGTACGGTTTAGTTTGCGTTTAGCAGCTTGGGTGGAATGGATTTGAGAAGAAAGACTAGGGAGAGGACGAGTGACACTGCAGTAGTCTAGAAGAGAGCTGATGAGGATGTGGGGAAGCAGCAGGAGAGGACAGAGGGAATGGGTGGACACAGGAAGCTCAGGGGAGAGTCTAGGCTAGAGATGCAAACATGGGGTCTTTACCGCGTAGGCTGGGGTTAAGACCAGATTAAGCACACACATGGAATGTGTGCAGTAGAGCGAGAAGCTAAATCCAGTCCCTGGGGGATGCAGTGTCTTTGCGTAGACAGAGGAAGGAGATACTGGGTGAGAAGAAGAATGAGACTCAGCAAAGCATGGCATGACAGAAGTCAGGTGAGTGGAGCTGGCGATGTTGTCACAATGATGCTGAATCTTCACATCTGGCATGGTCCTGCTAAAGCTGGGAGAAATCTAGTAATTCGACACATATTCACCGAGTACCAATCACATGTCATGCACGTGACCATTTACAGTATTTTTAACTTGTAACTTTCCTAAGATCAACTTGCCAATGACTAGGAAAATAAAAACTACCAAATTAGTTTGTTAGTTTCCACTTGGTCAAGTATTTCTCTGCTCTTTTGTTTTGCCCCATTGTTGTTTTGCCTTTCCTTCCACTTCTGCCTTACAATTTTTTTATACAATGCAAAAAAGGGCAGAGACTTCCATCTGAGCATGGCATCCAGAAGGGCGACGGCAGAGATGTTGACTGCTTGTAGAATAAATGCGATAGAATGAGAAAAGCTTTTGTTTTTTTCCGTGCCTCAAAGTGGGTGGGCTGGGAAGAGACGTGAGCGTTCCTCACCGTTGAACGCAACGATGGCTGTTCATTAGCGAGCTCTTCTCTCTCTGTGTGTGCGTCTCGTTCCCATAATGGTCAGTGTAGACGTGTCCTATTTTTTCCATGTCGGCATGCGCACACCTATGCTTAATACCTGCTGACCTGACCTGAGGCACTGAGACCCAACATACTTAGCCCACCCATCGTGTCAGACGAGTGAACTTTGTTTCTGGTAATCGTCTCCTCATATGGCAGGTAAGAATAGGCAGTTAGGGATGTTTGATGATTTCAGTAGTTGGATTTTATCCCTTGGTGTGCCCAAGCTGCTCCTTACAGTCAAAGAGTCATCATTGGTGTGTTGATGATGAGACCAGTCCTTCTTTTGTCAACAGACTTTTGCTGAGCAACTTGTTAGGCCCACACCCGGAGCTGGGGTAACAAAGATGGGTTAGCTTTACCTACGGCCTTTGAATTAGTCATCGTCCAGTAAGGTAATTCATACATGTCAGAGTTCTCTGTCAATTCTTAAGTTCCTTCCCTTTCCCACCTGGCTCTTTCCGTCTTGTACCTCCCGAAGTGCAGATAAAAGCGAGAGGCAAGATGGCTCACGTGAGAAGCACAGCATCTGTTTAGGCGGTTGCTGGTCTCTGCCTTGGTATCCTTGTTTTGGGGACTCATTTCAGTTCCCTTCAGACTTCTTTTTCTTGCACGGCTCCTGGCTCTGTTCTCTGAGTTGGCGGGCCCTGAACTGTCACGGTTGAGACATTCTCGGCTTCTGTCATGGCCTCGCAGGACCCTCCGCTGGGAGAAGTGAGTGGGAAGATTTATATTCCTGTACAAACATTAACATCAGTAATCGTACATCAAATGCCAATATCACCGCATTTGAGCACTTATAATTTCATGATGACCAATATCTTATTAATTAGTAAAAGACTTGTTTAATGTAATATTCTCAGCAATATGCCCCGTTCTCCTTCTAGCTAAGTGTTTATGTATATGGATTTGTTTTTATGGTAAAAAATCTTATAATTACATTCTTTTCATACTCTCAAAATACCATTTGGCTTAAAGAACTGATGTTTTCTCTGGTAGCTTCCACATGGCATCTGCTCAAACTACCCTTCAAATTACTGCATTAATTTGCTAAATGTTTATCTCTTTGCACTTGCCTTGTGGAAACTGATCTTTTACTAGTTCCCTTTCCCCTAAATCAGCAAAACCTCAGCCTGTTCCATCTGGCGTTATCATTGTTTTCCACTTGGCAATATGGTGCAGTGGTTATGAGCATCGGCATTAGAGTCCATAAGGCCTGTGTTTGAGTCCTAGTTCTAGAACCTTCTAGACATGTGCTCATGAACAATTTACTTCAACTCTCTTTGCTAAGCTTCCCATATGTAAAACAATAAACTAATGTTCACCTTCTTATATGGTTCTTGTACTGTGAGGAGCATAGTGTCTGGTCCAGAATAAATGTTCAGTAAAATCTTTTTTTTCCCTGGTTATGTTAAAATTTTCTTGGCATAGCGATAAGCACACAGGCATTGAAACTGGATGCACTTGTTTGAACTATGTCACAGAAAGGCAAACCAGTTGCCTTTTTTGAGCCTCAGTTTCCTCCTCCATTAGATAGAAATAGCTATACTTTACAGTGATGTCATGCTTTTTACAAAAATTGAGATAAAATATATAAAAAATAAATCTAACATGCTAAAGTGATAAATATGGCATGTCAAATCTTGTCACAGTTTTCTACCATGACTCAATCCCCACACCTAAAACATTCCTCCTTGTCATCAATCACTACAATCTATGAGAATATTAGTACCAAAGAAGGTTTTAGTACATGTAAAAAATATGGTCTCCTTGACTGGTGTTATGTGCTATTTACTGATCAGGGATCCCTTTTCTAGTTACTTCTACCTAGTTACATGTATAAGTGTTTTGATAGAGAGTATTTCACCTCTTAGTACCGTAGAGAGCTTCTGCTGTCTCAGCTGCTTACGTTAAAGCACTGCCGGATGTGAGTCAACACACACACGCATTCATTCATTCAGCAATATTTGTTGTGCAACTATTATGTCTTAGGCTCTGCTCTAAGTGTTTGCAGTAATCAATAAACCAAACAAACTTTTTAAAATAAAAGTATTTTATTTATTCATTTGAGAGAGAGAAAGAGAGAGGGAGAGCATGCCCAGGAAAAGGGAGGGGCAAAGGGAGAGGGAGAGAGAATCTGAAGCAGACTCCACACTGAGCAGAGATGGGCACAGGGCTGGATCCAACAAACTTGAGATCAGGACCTGAGCCAAAACCAAGATTTGGATGCTTGCAGCCACCTAGGTGCTCTCAAACATGTCTCTCTCTATGAAACTTATATTCCAGTGAGGGAAGACAGACAAAAACACCAAAAACAATGAAAAATTACAGATGTAAATTATATAGAATGTTAGCAGTTCTATTGATAAGTTTTATGAAAGAAAAGAGTAAGGCAGATTGGGGATCAGGGGTCTGAGGTGAAGCTGCAATTTTAAATAGGTGGTTAGCAGTGACCTCATTGAGAAGATGACATTTAGACAAATATTTAGGGTAAAAGTTACTCAGAAGCAATTTGAAGAGCGTACCATACTTTTTCTGAGTAAAACCTCAGTACTTTCTTTTTTTTTGAGATGTTATTGATTTATTTTTGAGAGAGAGAGAGCCAACAAGGGAAGAGGGAGAGAAGCAGACTCTGCACCGAGTGCAGAGCCCAACTTGAGGCTCCATCCTGTGACTCTGCGATCATGACCTGAGCCAAAATCAAGAGTCAGATATTTAATGGGGACTGAGCCACCCGGGAGCCTAAAACCTCAATACTTCGGACTTGATTGTTTTATCCTTCCATGAACCCTGTTCTGTCTTTGCCTTACTTGGACATCACTGTAGCCCCCTTGCCTCCTTCTGGTCTCCTTACCCCCAGTGCTGGTTCTAATCGGCAGTCCTACACTGCCACGGTGATATTCCAAAGGATATGTGATATTTCCCACAGGTAATATTCCAAAACCATATGTTGAACTGTGTAACCCTCCTCCTCAGAGGATCCAGTTGCTCTCTATCCCACTTCGGGGCCACACTTCATCTACTCTGGACCTACAGCTCCTTATATTTCTTTGCCTTTGCCATTATTCCCATCAGAAATACTTTTTCCTACACTTCATGCTTATTAGAAATTGTACTCATCTTTCAAGTCCCAACTCTTAATGCTGTCTTGTTTATGGAGCCCTTTTATGCCTTCCAAGTGAAGTCTGTTGTTTCACGCATGTCTCCATTTCCTGTGCCCTGAATGCTATATGGTTAGTGGGTTAGACGGCCGCCTTCTCTTGAAACTGTCAATTCTACAGAAGATGGTTCTTACTTACTGTGGGATCTTCTCAGTGTACTGCATTGCTTGGTCCACTGGAGACAACGCTGCTTTCTTGAATTAATCAAATTGAACAAACCACCTACCAACTGTGATCCCCAATTTCCTCAACTTAAAATAGGTTAATAACACATTTACATGAGGAATAAATAAGGATTAAATAAGATGAATGAGATACTGTCTCATTATTTGAATGCTTCTTGTGATGGTTGGCATGTAACCTGTCTCCAATAAATATTCTATGATTCTGGTTTTGTTTTCTAGATTGTCTTTTAGTAATAACAGGGTTCCATCACCTACCTTTATACTACTTTTCATTACATAATGGTGTCATAATTGGCCCCATTATTTCTTCCTTGATTTTTAGAGGAAATCACTCCTTTAGTTTTTTTGTTTCTAGGTGACTTTCATATGTCCCCTCTTTTAAAAAATGAATAGTTTTTACTTTTTTAAAGCAGCGTTGGGTTCATGGAAAAATTGTGTGGAAAGTACAGAGAGTTCCTATATACTCCTGATACACACAACCTCTCCCACTCCCAATATCCTGCACCAGAGTAGTATAGTTGATGAATCTACAATGACACACCAGGATCACCCAAAGTCCACAGTTGACATTAGGGTTCACTTTCGGTGTTGTACTTTCTGTGGAATTCAGATGAATGCATTATAACATCATACAAAAGAATTTCCTTGCCCTAAAACTCCTCTGCATTCTCCCTCATCATGCCACCCTCCTCCTAAATCCCCGGCAACCACTGATTGATCTTTTTACTGTCTTCACTGTTTTACCTTTTCCACAGTGTTCTATAATGGAAATTGTACAGTATGTAGACTTTTTAGATTGGCTTCTTTCATTTAGCAGTGTGCATTTAAGATTCCTCCATATCTTTTCATGGCTTGATAGCTCATTTCTTTTTAGCACAATAAGTTTTAATATAATACATTTCTAAAAAATACTGTCTTGACCCAGTTTTGAGGCCATGGTTGGAGAGACCATTCTATTCCCTTTATTGAACAGTTGATTAAATCCACATCCCCTGTCATCTCACTTATTAGGCTCTCATACTCTGGACCAGGTACCAGACAACCACAGACAGCCCTTATGTCCTAGAGCCAGCTGAAATGATTCAAAAATAGTAGTATGTATGTAGGTTAAAGGGTATTGACTATTAAAATTACTATTATCACTTACCAGATGTTAATCAATGGACCAATCAATCAATCAAATATTTATTAGGCATTTAATATTTTTCTCATACTGTAGGAAATAAATAAGGAAGAAAAAAGATGGTCTCTACTTCCAAGGTACTTATAGCCTATTTTGAGAGATAATTTGAATAAAAATACAGTGCTGTCTTTGTGGTACTGACTATAAGTGCAATAGAGATTCAGGCAATAGGAGTTCATCTGGATTACAGAGTTTGAGGAAAGATTCATGGTTGGATGGCATAAGAGGTGATCTAGGCCTGGAAGGTCAAGTAACTTCAGACTGGTAGAAAAGAAGAAACATAAAGCATCAAGTAGAACACCTTTTTGTTAAGTGTCTCAAGCGCTGTAAACAGTATTTATTACATTTATTATTACATGGGTAGCTCCTCAAGATGGCAAAGCAAGGAGCTACTACAGAATAGTTGATTTGAAAGATCCAAAATACCCTAATCCCTGTATAAAAATATCATTCCCACTGCTATAGACTGAGTATCATTCATACGCTGAAATCCCAATTCCCATTGTGATCGTATTAGGAAGCTTGGCCTTTGTGAGGTGGTTACGTCGTGAGGATAGAGCCCTCCTGTGTGAAATTAGTGTCTTTATAAAAGAGACTCCAGAGAACAACCTTGCCCCTTCTGCCTTGTGAAGACACAGCAAGAGGACCGCCATCTATGAACCAGGAAGTGGAGTCTCAGCAGACAGTGACTCTGCTAGCAACTTGGTCTTGAATTTTCAAGCCTCAATTATGAGAAGTAAGTTTCTGTTGTTTAAAAGCCACCCAGTTTATGGTATTTTGTTGTGATAGCCCAAATGGGCTCACGGACCAAGACACATACTATCTATCTACTCCTATAAACCAAACTATTTCATTCATTTGGCCCTAGAAAACATTTCATTTTTTTTTTTTATTATTATTTATTTATTTGACAGACAGAGATCACAAGTAGGCAGAGAGGCAGGCAGAGAGAGGAAGGAAAGCAGGCTTCCCGCTGAGCAGAAAGCCCGATGTGGGGCTCGATCCCAGGACCCTGGGATCCTGACCTGAGCTGAAGGCAGTGGCCTAACCCACTGAGCCACCCAGGTGCCCCGAAAACATTTCATTTTTAAGAGACATTAATTAAAAGGAAAATGCTTCTAAGGAGCGAATAGATGGTTATAAACTTAAGTGTTTATCCATTCTTTTGTGTAGTATTTAATTTATTTATTTGACAGGTATATATTGTGTCACTACTCTGTGTCAAGTATTATGCTGGATTATGGGTATAAAAAATGAGTAGGCTATATCCCCTGCCTCAAGTAGGTCAGAGTCAGTGAGAAGGACAGACATGTGTAAAAATGATCATCATATGATGGGATTCATGCCAGTTTACACATAAGAAAGGAGTGATGGGGGTTCTGGAGACCATGGAATAGTGTTAGACTGGACCTGAGTATGGGAGTTGGTCATGTGGAAAAAGGGGCAGGAAGATTTCTTCTTCTTTTTATTTATTTTCCCCCTTT